>NC_134880.1:29799950-30014950 GCF_041734735.1 Babylonia areolata
TCACTTATATATGAAAAGAGGCCATCGAGGTTACCTCTACACACACACACACACACACACACACACACACACACACACACACACGTGTGTGTGTGTGTGTGTGTGTGTGTGTGTGTGTGTGTGTGTGTGTGTGTGTGTGTGTGTGTGTGTGTGTGTGCCATTTGAAATAATCGTATCTGAAGTAGTGCACATATTATTTAACAATAAGTTGTCACAATTATCTATATTGGAATCTCGTGAGCTGATAATTGTTAAATATACGACAAGTGAGCGGTGTTTTTTGTTGTTGTTGTTGTTTGTTTTTTTGCGTGTGTGTGTTTTGTTTTGTTTTGATATTTCTGTTTATTAACATATACAGAAGAAAAACAAACAAACAAAAAGGAAATATGTGAATAGAAAAAAAGACACATAGCCATACAAACAATGAATGCTCCTCAAAGACTGGACCCGTTGAAAAGGATCTGCACTCATAAATAATTCAATAATTGAATTGATAAATAATCAATAACTCCAGGGTATACCTGTGGGCACAGAATATACTGGATTTTCAATTAGTGATCATCATTACTTTCAAAATAGAATACCATCTTAATATCCAATGAAATGCCTGCTTATTCCGAACCCTCCTACACGTTTGCTGTCCATCCTTATAATTATTAATGAAATTCATGTTTCAAAGATACATGTCTATGGGAACCATTTCCTCTGGAATTCGTGGTTATTCATTTGAAGATAATTCATATATTTTTCAGCCTTGTACTGTTCACTTAATTCTTTCAGAAACATTTGTGTATTTGGTTTTATTTTGTTTAGTCTGCACTTATATAGAAAAAAAACAACTTCCCAGGTAGAATAATTAAGTCCAATACTTCATCGGTTGTACCGATTCTGTTTGTACCAAATAGAATCAGATCAATGTCAAACAATAATCTGTTAATATGCGTACTTTTTTTGATTATTATTTTTTTTACTAAGAATATATTCTAGTTCTTCCCAAAAGAATCGAGCGTAACGACAACTATATAGGTAGTGTTCAACTGCATCTTTCTCATTGTCACAAAAATTGCACCTGTCGCTCTCTGCAATTCCCATTTTTGACTCACTTGTGTAAACAAAGTGAGTCTATGTTTTAACCCGGTGTTCGGTTGTCTGTGTGTGTGTGTGTGTGTGTCTGTGGTAAACTTTAACATTGACATTTTCTCTGCAACTACTTTGTCAGTTGACACCAAATTTGGCATAAAAATAGGAAAAATCCAGTTCTTTCCAGTCATTTTGTTTAAAACAATATTGCGCTTCTGCGATTGGCACAAAAAAATAAAGAATGAAGCCTAATTATATGCAAACTGCATTTACTGTTATATTTATTGTATTCTCTAAACTTGGCACTTTGATCTGATATTCTGACCCAACAGCTAGAGCAGTCATTATTATCATTTTTTGTTCAAACAGGAACTTCTTTTGCTAAGCATGGAATTTTTATTTATTTTGCAAACGTTTTGGTGCAGATAGTAAAAAGGGGAAATTACTCTGTAATGCTAGTGGAGTTATGTGTTGGGATTTGATTATAAAGACTGAATGTATTGGGAGGGTGGAATATGTGGGGACTTCGTTTTTTTTCGGTTTTAAGACGGAATATATTAGAAAAATGTGATTGGAAGTGGACTGTCTGGTGGGAGGTGATTGTTGGGAACTGGATGGTGGCTGCCTGTGATGATAGGGGTGGTGTTTTGTTTTGTTTTTCTTGCAGTATAACCTGGAGCCACCCACCTTCACAGATGTTGGTGTTACTTCATCATCCTCGGTGAGTACCTGTTGCACCTCAGACGGTGCCTGCTCATTATCAGTTCATGTTTTTTCCCTTTTGAGAAGTCCATTCACTAAATCTGTTTAATCCAACTTTAATTTCTTTCCTTTCTCACACACACCAACTCCCTCACACCTGCTCACACACTCTCTTGCACAAACACCTCTCACACACACACACCCTCTCTCAATCTCACACACTTTCACATACATACTTATACACACACACTTTCTCAAACATTCTCTCTCTCCCCCTCTCTCACCTCTCACATACACTCTCTCACCTCACAAACACACATACTCTCACTTTTTCACATACTTATATACACACACTCGCCCAAGCATACTCTCTCACTCTTAAACTGATCTTTCTCATCTTAAACATTACATTTTGAAACAAGAGAGGCAAGGCCTTCAAGACTCACTTGTGATGCACTTTTTAAAAAAAATCCAAGCTTTTTATGTATTGAGTATAATTTCAAAATGTAATGTTTAAGATGAGAAAGATCAGTTTAAAGCAAACTAAGTTCCCCAGCAGAGTAATTTCCCTTGTTCTGCTCTCTACACCAAAACGTTTGCAATAAATAAAACTTCCATGCTCAGCAAAAGAAGTTCCTGTTTGAACAAAAAATGATAATAATGACAGATCCTTTGTTGGGTCGAATATCAGATCAAAGTGCCAAGTTTAGAGAATACAAAAAAATATAAATATAACAGTAAATGCATTATACTCAATACATAAAAACTTGGATTTTTTTTTTAAAAGTGTATCACAAGTGAGTCTTGAAGGCCTTGCCTTTCTTGTTCTTATATGCTGTGATTTTGTAACATATGTTTGTTTAAAACCATTTTAACTTTACTTCTTTTATTCTTTTGATTTAAAAAAAACCCAAACTACTTCCCAGTTCGCCTGTTGATCTAATTTTTGATCCCAGTTTACGAACGGTTTTATTTCAAATATTTCTATGTCCTCAAGTAAAATGTTGTAATATGTTCTCGATCCTTTTCTCATACTGAGTGACAACTGTACTGCTTTCGTAAAAGCGTCACTGTTATTGTAAGATATCGTTATGTTGTTTTGTTTTTCTTTTGTACTCTGATTTAAGGCAATTTATATATTCCAAAAATGTGCATTGATCCTGAATTTGTCTAACACTTCTCCATAAGTTAAGAACTCCCCATTGCTATTCACCAGAATTTTACTAAAACAGTATTGTTGTGCAGCCATGTCTTTTGATTGAAAACATTCGGATTAATCTAGAACTTATCATTATGAAATATCAGTTCAGCTAATAATTCGTTACCATTTTTTAAATTGACCTTTTCGCAAAATTTTGTATGTGCTGAAAAAAAACGTCTTCCCAAAATGCGTAGAATTTGCTCTTCTCAATTCCGGACAAAAATTATGGATATTTACTTCGGGGTTTAGAGATCGTATAATCTCCATCCACTTTAGGGTCCCTTCAATTATCTTTCTGATCCACGCTATTCTTAATGTATTTATGCATACTGTGTTTGGAGTTCCTATTCCCCCTTTCTCAGTATTATGAACAGAATATTTTCTTTTAATTTAGTCAGTTTTTTGTCCTATACAAATTCGTAACACATTTTTGTAATTGTTTACTGTGACTGTCTGGAGGGTTCGAGAGTAGAATCCAGAGGTATATTAATTTTGATAGGATTAATGATTTGAGTACAGCAGCTCTTCCTAGAGGAGTGATGGTTCTTTGTAGCCATATTCTAAATAGTTTTTTAATTTCAAGGTACATATCTTCTGAATTTATTTCTGTAACTTGTGAAAGATCATTTGTAAACCAGATTCCAAATATTTTAAATCTTCTAGGATTTCATTCCATGCTTTTGTGAATTGAAAATTTGACTGTAGAGTGTTTTTCTGTTAATGCCTAACCACACATTTAACGTTGTTGTTTTTTCTTCATAATATCAATTTCAGGCCAAAATATCTTCAAATTCGTTTTTCGTGTGAATTTCTATTTCCTTCTATAGTAAATATTGTGTCATCAGCAAACTGATTTATCTTGAATTCTGTGTCTACTATCCTCACACATTTTATATCTTTATTTTCTATCTATCCCTATTTGCTAACATTTCAGCACATAATACAAACAGGTATTGAGATATCTTTCAAAACTTTATTCATATGTGTCCGGCTAATTGAATCAAATGCTTTTTTTTCAAAATCAACCGTCACTAATAGGCCAGGTTATTTTTTTCTCTTCTAAATGATATATTATGTCATATATAGTTCTAATACTGTCTCCTGTATACCTACCCGATACAATTCCTGACTGATCTTCGTTAATTTGTTTTTGGTAAAAACTGATTTTACATGGTTTGCAATACAACTTGATCCAATTTTATAATCACATTTAAGAGAGTTATGGGCCTCCAATTTTTCAGATATTCTTTGGGTTTTTCTCCTTTTGGTTACTATTAACCCTTCCTTTTGAGTAACTGACATTTTACCTTTCAGGAAACCTTCAATTAATGAATGAACTACAAAACTGCCTAACTGTTTCTAAAAAAAAAACTTAATTAGTTTTTATTCCGTCTGTACCTGGGATTTTATTGTTTTGCATTTTCTAAAAATGATTTTGCTGCTTCTTCTAATGTAATAAGCCCTTTTAGTTTATCCGGTTCTTCTTTTGTTAATCTGGGAAGGTTATTTACATAATTGTTAAAATCAATTTCTTGTGTTCTTGTTTCTGTGTATAGTGATTGATAAAACCCTACAGTTTCTTAAGCAAATCGTCTGTTTTCGCTAATACCTCACCTTTTTCGTTAATCAGTTTTATCATTTGCTTACTTATGAAGTGTCTTTTTTTCTATAGAGCAGAAATATTTACTTATATTTTCACCTTGTGATGCCCATCTTGCTTTTGATCTAAGAATGATACCTTCCTTCTTTTTTTCTAATTTTCTCTAGCTCTTCTTTTTTTTCTTTTCTTTTTTTTTGACTCACTTGTGTAAACAAAGTGAGTCTATGTTTTAACCTGGTGTTTGGTTGTCTCTCTCTCTCTCTCTCTCTCTCTCTCTCTCTCTGTGTGAGTGTGTGTGTGTGTGTGTGTGTGTGTGTGTGTGTGTGTTGTGGTAAACTTTAACATTGCCATTTTCTCTGCAAATACTTTGTCAGTTGACACCAAATTTGGCATGAAAATAGGAAAAATTCAGTTCTTTCCAGTCATCTTGTTTAAAACAATATTGCGCCTCTGGAATGGGCACAAAAAAATTAAAAAAGAAGCCAAATTATATGCAAACTGAAATTACTGTTGTATTTATATTTTTTTATTCTCTAAACTTGGCACTTTGATCTGATATTCTGACACAACAACAAGAGCAGTCATTTTTATCATTTTTGTTCAAACAGGAGCTTCTTTTGCCAAGCATGTAAGTTATATTTATTTTGCATGTCTTTGGTGTAGATAGTAAAAAGGGGAAATTAATCTGCAATTAATGCTAGGGGGCTTAATTTGCTTTAAACTGATCTTTCTCATCTTAAACATTACATTTTGAAATTATACTCAATACATAAAAAGCTTGTGTGTTTTACTCTCAGTATACAGGGCCTTCACTATGTTCAATCGCCCAAGTGGTGTTTTTCGGAAAATACTAAAATCAATACAATGAGAGGACTACAGATCCACTGGCTGAGCCCTGAAGGTCATGGGCAAAAATCAATTGCGTACACATATTTATACATATTCAAAGCGCGTGCTCATATTCTTTGCGAGCGCGGAGGACGCCATTTTGTTTCAAGTTGTTGACCTGCCCCTTCAATCCTATATTCAATCGACAATACACAATAACATGTGATGGAAAGTTGGAGAAGGAGACTGTTTAATATTTATTCAGAGAAAAATTTGTGAACGCCTCATCACTTACTGGATTATGCCCCAAACTGTCATAAAAACCCATAGAATCAGTCGGAATTCACAGTTAAAAAATTTAATAATAAACCATGAGAGTTAATACCCTTGAATTGATGAAACGCAAAAATTTCCAGTCTTGACTTTTCTCAAAATGAAGTCTTTTTCACTTCATACGACGTTTAGAAGTACTTGTACTTGGCTCCGCATGTTATTAGTTTAACAAAATACTCAGTTTTCGTATCATCTTTAATACTATAAAACTAGAATGAACATAAAAGAAATTGAATCAACCGTGGAAACCGGGTGTAACTAAATTTGTACATCTATCTAGATCCAGAGAAAACGGCTAAATATTGCAGTGTGAAAGCAGCAATAGCCACGTCTCCTTTACCGCGGACTTTAGTAGCCCTTAAAGATTTTTTGAATGCCCACGATACACCAGAATACACCAGAATAATATGATTTAAACAGCGTTCTCACTGCGAATGCCCTTTAAAAAAAGCATGTTTAAATGTTACATTTTTGAACGTCAGTTAAGGAGCCACGATAGTGTAATGGATAAGACAGTTTCTTCTCATCCGAACACGCGGGGCTCGAATCTGCCGTTAGGACTTTTTTTTTTTCTTTTCTTTTTCTTTTAACCCGAAGCTTTATAATACAGAACACATTTTAACGAATAGAATTTTTTTTTTCTTTTAACCCGAAGCTTTATAATAACAAATACAAAAACACATTTTAACGATTAGACTTTTTTTTTAAGTGTATCAAGTGAGTCTTGAAGGCCTTGCCTCTCTTGTTAATAGTAAATTTGAGTCAAAAATTTTTTAATGGTATGTTATTCTCGAGGTCTGTAATATCTTTTTCTAAATGTTGATCTCTTCTGTTTACTTTTTTTCTTTTCCATAATGCTAAATGTTATTGGCTGTGCTCTTATTTCCACAAGAAGAACATCAAGAAACAGCTGGTCTGAGACAGTGAATTTAAGTTCATCATTTGATTTTTGTTCTAAGTTGTCTCTTTGATAAGGCATTACGGCATATTGTTCTTTCCCTTTTCTAAATGTTTCATTTACTTCAGGGTTGAATTCTCTCCAAATGTCTACAAGCTGAAGATCTGTCATCATATCTATAACTTTTCCCTGGGCTCTTTGGTTATTAATGTTCTTATAATTATAGTAATCTAATCTGGGATCAATGACCAAATTCCGGTCTCCTGCCATTATCACATTTGCTATTTCAAGATCTATTTTCTTTTGTAATTCCTTAAAGAAGAGTGGATCATCCCTATTTGGCCCATAAATATTTACCAGAGCTATGTCTTCCCCCATTGTATTCAAAACTAGGATAATAAAGTTACCCATAATGACTTAATATCTTCTTAATTTTGAAATCAAAGTTGTAATTAAGTAATATTGCTACACCTCTAGATATTGAATTGTTTGAAGGTAAAATACACTCATAGGCCCACTCAGCTCTAATCTGACGTTCTAATTTTTGGTTAAAGTGTGTGTCTTGTAAGAAATATATAGAATAGCGTTTTTGTCGTAGTTGTTTCAAAACTACCAAGGCCCTTGCAATTCAATGATGAAATTGTAATATCATTCATAAGCGTATGTATATTTTATGTTTAAAAATCCTCATCAAGATTATTTTTAAAGTACATGATCCAGGCAGGTTACCTGTATGTATTCCATTTGTCTTTTTCTTTGTCCAGCATCGTATAACATAATATAAAACAAGGGATGCAGTAAATCAAATTCACAGTGAGAAGGGTAACATTTTGTTTTATCTTACATATTAAGCAAAGCAACTGTCAATACACGAGACACGAACATTCTATGGATCAAACAAATACACAAACAATAAGAAAGAATAAAGAAATCCAAAAATTTTTTTGGACCAATGTGGCGAAAGTATGATGCAAAACTTTCCGGATGGCAACACACACATTTTATGAACGTTTTATGAACATTACAGGAGAATGCAGCAACACAGTTTTCCTGTCACCCAACATCCAAAAACTCCTGCAGTAACGAGACAAAAACGTCCCTTGCAACCTCCACCCACTCCCGAAATCCGACTCCTCCCACATTCCCCCTCCACTGCACACACCAAGAAGATCAGAAAAAAATAGTCCATGTTCTCTGAGTGTGTGAGAGAAAGAGCATGCGCGGCAGCGCGCTATAGATTCATTTTGAACAAAGCATTCACCAAACGATTTTCTATGCTCGTGAAAAACCAAATCAAATGCATGTGAGATGAGCACTGGCTCACCTGGCCGAACATGGAACGACCGTGCAAACAGAATACCTCGAATTAAACATTTAACATTGTGTATCATGAATTTCCATGCGCTCAGGAAAAAGCGCCCAAATAAATAAATGTGGGGTGAGCGCTTTCTGGCCTGTCCGAATACGGAGCTTCCGTGCATCCACTCACCACCATCCCCCCCACCCCACCTCACAAGTTTTACTCACGCTAATGTTTGCCCTATGTATATATCCCATCTCCACCCCCCCACCCCACCCCCATCCAAACGCTCCATTCACGGGGAAGAAAAATCACTTCGGTGTGAGCGAACAAGTAAGGATATACTAATAAACAAAGACCACACGTGAAGGCCAACAGTTGGAAAGATTAGCCTTGGTGAATGATTGGCCGGAAGAGGACAAGGGAAGAGGGGGCTGGGTGGGGTGAGGTGAGTGGGGGGCGGGAGGGAGGGAGAAAAAATGGTGACAGGGGGCGGGAGCGGACAGCGTGGATGGATCAATGCATTCTGACAGCGCATTGATAAAAGCTTCCATGGCCAGCATATACAATTATAATTAAACAGCCTGTATAGCTCCTCACCTGACACTCTTCATCACCCAATAGACGTAAACAATTCTTGATGTAACCAAATGAAAAACCAACCCTTTTGTTGCACACAGGCTAAAAGCATTTCTTAGCTTTCAACACAAGAAGCACTCAACGCTAACATCTCACGACACTACATATTATAATCACACTCCACATCACTAGTTGCATGAAATAACAACACATCAAATCACCCGGTACATGAAACAGTCGCACTCAATATCCATAGGTACTTGAAAACTCGACACTACGTCTTAATGAGCATGAAAATTCAACTTTCCGTCCTCTTGGTTCAATGAAGAATTAACTTTGTACACCGTCGGATACGTATGAAAATTCCAAACTCCGGGTTTCTAAACATATGGAAAATCAACGTCAACCATTTTGCACCTGGGAAAAAAGACAAAAAACTTAAGGTACATTGTAAATTTCCAATCCTTATCGCTAAGCGGTTTTCTTGTTCCTGCAACATCGTTTGCCAAAATTACATCCCTCAGCAAGATCAATGTTTGTGATCCAATTCAACAAAGATACAGGTATGGTCTTTGTATTTTCATTATTATTATTTTTTTTTATATATATATATCTAATTGGCCAAAGCTACACCCTGTTAATCTGTAATTATTCTTCTATGAGCGTGCGCATCTGTGCATGCCCCCTCACTCACACATAATATATGCACACACACACATGCACACACACATATACTCATATTATACATATGCGTATATGCATATACTCATATCAACTAATGCATACACACACGTACGCACGCACGCACTCACGCACATACACGTACACATAATATATGCACACACACATGCACACACACATATACTGATATTATACATATGTGTATATGCATTTACTCATATCAACTAATGCATACACACACGTACGCACGCACGCACTCACGCACATACACGTACACACATATATTACGTCGAAGAAAATAACACACGTCAGCAGACTAATACAATATACATTTAGTTCCATGCAATAATTAGTTGCATCTCATTTAAGTGGGAGAAAATATATTTCCTAAGAAGACGGAGTGCATTATTCGGTAATTCACATTGAAAAGGTAGTGCCAGGTTCAGACAAAAGATATTTATAGAAATTGATAAAACGAGAAAGAAGAATGCAGGGTGGGGGCGGGGCAGTACTGAAAAACAACTATCAAACATATATATCCATATAATCATATAATGACAGTGATCCTTCTTTTTGGACAAAAAGATGAGAAAAATAATTAAGTCATGAAAACAGTTTTTTGAAACAGTTTTTTAAAAAGTAACTTAACGTGTCATACCCCGATGTACTTGGCATTGTGTTGATTCAAACCATGGCTCTTTTTAACACTTCATCCACATCCATGCTAGTGTCCAGTTTAATAATCTTTTTTTTTCCGTGAGAATTTTCCCGTTCGAGGACCACGCAGCCATTGTGGCAGAATGTTCTGATGTTTTCTTTAAAAGTTCATTTGAGTAAGGTCTTCTCCAATTCAAATGCCTGACTGTTTCACTTTATGGCAGTCAGTGAGGACTTGGCTTCTCAGTGAATTGTATGATGATGGGGCGCGGTCTGGCATCCCCCGGCTTGCCCACACGGTGTGACTATCTCAGTGTCTTCTATAGAGACCTAACCACCCCACCTTGTTGAAGATTTCTGCACACTGTGTAACACAGTCATCTGCAGTCTAATTGCCTCCCTGCATCTTCCGCACACCATAGACTAGAACCAGCAGCCTGAGAGAATCTAGCTTCCAAGCCTAAGTCCTAACCATAGAGATTGGTGCAAGAGCCTCATAAAACAGCTGTTGATTTATGGCAGAGACAACAATGCGCTCTCAATGTCAGAAGCAGCAGAAAAGTGTTCCAGCTGGATCTGGTTGAGGAGGCATACGATAGCTCAGTGGTTAAAACGTCTGCGAGAAAAGATGACTCAATCCTGAAGTGACGACCATCCTGGAGGCGCGGGTTCGAACCTGCTGAGGACCAGGGAAGAAAAAAAGGCGGCAAGACAAGGGCATCCAGGAGTCATGACCTGGTTGCAGCCCGCCTCCCTTAGAGTGTACAGAGTGAAGGGCCGAAACACTTAACTGAGGGGGGCTTCTTCTCTGAAGACCTTATGCTGTTCACAGACGTTGATTTATTATAACAGGAATCTGTCGATACATTGTCAAATAACACATGTTCATCTGACACAGGCAGGTTTTCAGCTCCCTGGCTACACGCTTCCAGCTCACTTTCCACGTGCAAGGAAGTTGCCGACAACTCAGCACTGTCACTCTGACCTGTGCAAGGACGAGTGGGCCTGACAAACTGCCGTTCACCCAGTGTCATCTTTTTTTTCCTTCTACCCTCCTCTATTTGAACACAGGATCGGCCCACATCCTGTTTTGTCTCTGTCAGCATGTCGTGTTCTTGGGAGTGAGAGAGAGAGAGAGAGCGTGCGAGTTAGAGTGCAGACAACATTGCATACACTTGTTGTTTTTTTTACACACGTGAGCCAACAAGACCAAGGTCAATGCAAAGACTTCCTTTGTTCTGATACGTGAACCTAACACTTACCACAACAAGTTTGTGTATTGCAGGACTCTTCTTTCGTTGATGACCCTTCGCACAAGCGGGAACAGCTGGTTCCTTGGCCCTTGCACCGTCTGCTGTAGCGTTTGAGACCACCACCACAAGTCTGAGTACATCTGTTGACTGCCCACGCCGTCCATCCATGGCTAGATTCATCTGTGCATATCAGTGGAATGTGTTTCAGTAAACTGATACACTGGCTTAGTATGTGCATTTGTGCCCATTTATTCATGCGTGCAAATCTGGCCCCCTGCATTCTATGCACTACTGAGCACAACACGTATACACCTTCAGCCACATTTTCATATCATTATGTCCCAATGTAAATTTTGTTTCAAAGACACACATAAGCACAAGCATACTCATGTATATGCGTAAGCTCACACTATTTCAAATACACACCGAGATCTTTCACCACATCACTGTCATATTTTTAATTCGCAATTCCAATGCTGTTATGTAACAAACCACAACATTGTTGAGTTCCACAGCTTTCTGTTCCTGACTTTGGCCCAGAGCACAAATAGGAGCAGCCAGTTCCAGCACCCCTGCAGGTTCTTGTTCTCCGTCTGTTGCCAGTACCACATGTTTTGGAACATCTTCCATACCGTGACCAGGCAGTCCATCCATGTATATTGTCAACTGGAAGTGAATACAGATTTGAAATTTCCCATGTCTTTATCTCAACTTTCAATGTTGGACATTAACAAAAACTGCCAATGCTTGTGCACACATCTGCTTGTTTAACCCCAGTTGTACAATGACTGGCATCTGTTAACGGGGCATCACACTTAATCCTACATTTTACACTGTCATACATGCTTCTGTTACATTTGGTACACCATTTTCTAAATAGAATAGGCTGTAATAGATTTCGGTTTACTGAGTTAAATGTCTTTTCAAAGCCTATGAAGACTACAGACAACTTCAATTTTGAAATGAATCTCTTCTGAACACTATGCATTACAAAATAACTGAGAACAGTCATTTTTTTTTTTTTTAATAATAATTTTTTGTTTGTTTGATTTTTCATTGCTTTATTTTCATTAGATCCATTTTCAGAAGGAAGGGCACCCTCGAAAACGGAGTATGGCTGCCTATATGGCGGGGTAAAATCGGTCTTACACGTAAAACCCCACTTGTGTACATACGAGTGAACATGGGAGTTGCAGTTCATGATGGAAGGATAAAACAAAGGATTACAGGCATGTGGTCAGAGTCTATTATTTCAGTATTGTGAAATTCACAAGTACTAGGTAACATGGTATAGTCACTGACCCTACATCCAGAATCACTAATATGTGTATAGTGGACCTCAAAGTCACCTGTACACACACACACACACACACACACACAAATATATATATATATATATATATATATATATATATATATATCATTTAAAATAATAATACCTGAAGAAGAACACACATTTAACAATAATTTTCCATACTTATTTATATCAGAATCTTGTGAGCAACAACCATTGATAAGTAAGCGCAACTTGTGTTGTGTGTCAAAAAAAAAAAAAAAAAAAAAAAAAGTGAGAACAAACCTGCGAAATATCTGACGTTCTGCTATGTAAATCACCACCAAGAATGGTGCAAACGTCTTTATTCAACAATCACACAAACGTTCTTCAAGCAAAAGTGGAATACTATCAGTGCTGAAATTTGCATAGAACGGAAACCAATCAGGAGGGACATATTCACACACAGAAAAGGACATCTTTACTCGTTCCAGATAATTTCTTTTTAATTGACAAAGCACAAAAATATGCATATTTTACATGAGTCATCTTTACAGATGAATTATTGCAATTCTTATGAATCAGATAACACCACCCAACCTCCTGCAATGTTTTGACAATTTGAAAGTGGGTTTGCAAAATACTTTGTAGCCAGTAAACACACTGGAATCAAAGCCCTCCACAGTCATTTCAACCATACACACAAAATCAAAATCACAAAGATATGAAACACAATCATTATTTCTCCTCTTTGAAATTAAACCATGATCCAGAGTAAAAATGAAAAAGACCAATTATTTACAGAGGTTGATTTATTACAGCATGAATATATATATATATATATATATATATATACATATATATACACACACAAACGTTGTTTGATAACAGGTTCATCTGACACAGGCATGTTTTCAGCTCCCTGGCTACACGCTTCCAGCTCACTTTCCACGTGCAAGGAAGTTGCCGACAACTCAGGACTGTCACTCTGACGTGTCCAAGGACGAGCGGGCCTGACAAACTGCTGTTCACCCAGTGTCATCTTTTTTTTCAACCCTTCTCTTATTGAACACAGGATCGGTCCACATCCTGTTTATCTCTGTCAGCATGTCGTGTTCGTGGGAGTGAGAGAGAGAGAGAGGGTGAGAGTAAGAGTGGCAGACAGACACACAGACAACATTGCATACATTTTGCTTTTTTACACACGCCAGCCAACAAAACCATGGTCAATACAAACTTACTGTGTTCTGATACGTGAAACTAATGCTCACCACAACAAGTTTGTGTATTGCACGCTTCTTCTTTCGTTGACGACCCTTTGCACAAGCGGGAGCAGCTGGTTCCTTGGCCCTTGCACCGTCTACTGTAGCGTTTGAGACCACCACCACAAGTCTGAGTACATCTGTTGACTGTCCATGCCGTCCATCCATGGCTAGAGTCACCTGTGCATATCAGTGGAATGTGTTTCAGTAAACTGACATACTGGCTTCGTATGTGCATTTGTGCCCATGCATCCATGTGTACAAATCTGGCCCTCTACATTCTGTGCACTGTTGTGCACAACACCTATATACCTTCAGCCACCTACTCATGTCAGTATGTCCCACTGTAAATTTTGTTTCAAAGACTCACACGTAAGCACAAGCATACTAACGTATATGCGTAAGCTCACACTGGTTCAAATACACACCGAGATCTTTCACCACATCATTGTCATATTTTTAATTCACAATTCCAATGCTGTTATGTAACAAACCACAACATTGTTGAGTTCCACAGCTTTCTGTTCCTGACTTTGGCCCAGAGCACAAATAGGAGCAGCCAGTTCCAGCACCCCTGCAGGTTCTTGTTCTCCGTCTGTTGCCAGTACCACATGTTTTGGAACATCTTTCATACCGTGACCAGGCAGTCCATCCATGTATATTGTCAACTGGAAGTGAATACAGATTTAAAATTTCCCATGTCTTTATCTCAACTTTCAATGTTGGACATTAACAAAAACTGCCAATGCTTGTGAAACAGTCAATATAAAAACTGATGATCTTTTGAAATAGCAATTGAAGAACTGTAACTGGCTGGTGTGTAAGCTGTTTAAGTGGATACAAATGCAGTTGTTTTTGTCAAGAATTAAAAAGTGTTGTTGGAATATGAGAGCACAACTGGACACTCCTACCCAAACAATTCATAAGCCAGTGTCATCGTATTTGTTAACATTTCTCTATTTGAACACAGGATCGGGCCCACATCCTGTTTATCTCTGTCAGCATGTCGTGTTCGTGGGAGTGAGAGAGAGAGAGAGAGAGGGTGAGGGTGAGAGTGGCAGACAGACACGCTGACAACATTGCATACATTTTGCTTTTTTACACAGGACAGCCAACAAAACCATGGTCAATACAAACTTACTTTGTTCTGATACGTGAACCTAATGCTTACCACAACAAGTTTGTGTATTGCACGCTTCTTCTTTCGTTGACGACCCTTCGCACAAGCGGGAGCAGCTGGTTCCTTGGCCCTTGCAACGTCTACTGTAGCGTTTGAGACCACCACCACAAGTCTGAGTACATCTGTTGACTGTCCACGCCGTCCATCCATGGCTAGAGTCCTCTGTGCATGTAATTTGTATAAGTTTCAATGCACTAATATGTTGGCCTTGGTATGTCTTTGAGCTGCATGTGTGTACAGTTAGACCAGGTTTCATAATCTGGTGGTTCTGTTGTGATGTTGACAAGTGCCTTATGTTGATCCGTGTTCCATTTTCTGGCGCAAGATATAAACTAATTATTTGAGACCAATCCTGTTCTTTTGACAAAATTATGAACAGTATTGAATTTCATTGGGAAGCAAGTGACCAATCAAACACTATATGCACAAAAGTAATGTTAAGAGAATCAATGTCAAGGGCGCTGCTGTCACCAAGAAAACGACCTCTCTGGCTAATATCAATTTAGTTATATCTTCATGTGAAACATAGCCATCCTGTACGTATGGTATTTACTAGATTGATTGTTAAATGCGTGAGACCTGCTCAAAAATACATTTATTTCCCGTATATATTGATATTGATGCTCCATTGCATGTTTGGTGATGCTAGCAGTTGTATCCATCAATGTAACTTCCATAGTTATGAAGCAGATGTTAACCATTTCAGATTTCGAACTTTTTATGTCCTCATAGAATAAGGAAAATTACCTTGCAAGCATGTACATACAAAATATGCAAGCACAACGATATAGCCATACGTGCCCTTACCCCCTTCACCCCTCCATATGTGAAAACATACACTCACTAGTGCACATGTACGTAGACACGTGTACTTGCGACTCCCCAGAACAACCCCCGCTCCCACCCAATCCACGCACATTCTTGTGCAAATGCAATTGCACCAAGTTATCGCTTGAATAAAACACTTACCATTTTAAAACACATGTGAAGTTCTGAAGGCAAATGCACCAAAAACACTCAAATGTACACCAAACAAAGCACGCGAATAGACATTTACAGACTCAAACGTGTTAACCCTTTTGACTCCCTATTTGAATGCTTCAGGCGCCGATCAGAGATCTGTATGCTCAACGCCTCAGGCGCCGATATCGATCTGTGCACTGGAGTTACCAACCTAGCTCGTTCTTCTTTTCGTGAAACCACACAAGTTCGAAATGTTCACCACGTGTTTCCGGAACGTCTATTCTACGTTTGAGTTGCAAGTTGACGCACGTTGTCAAATATTTCCGAATTCATTTAGCAGACTTTTCCAATCGAAGCATGGCCAGCACTTCACGAAACAAACAAAAGAGTGTTTACAACACCACGGAGGCACTGCAAATGAATTTAGACGATAATTCGCCTGCTGGAGTGCCGATTGCTGACAGTGACAGTGGAGAAGAATTCGCGAGACCAGTCGAGAATGAGTGTGTGGTGGTGGTGTTTTCCCTAATGGAATTGCTGGAGAGAGAGAGAGAGAGAGAGAGAGAGAGAGAGAGAGAGAGAGTGTGTGTGTGTGTGTCTGTGTGTGTCTGTGTGTAAGAGAGAGAGAGAGTATTCGTCTCATTTCTGCACATAGGTGAGTACACATTTTATTACAGTGTGTTATGACTATGTTTCTGCTTGTATTTTCCAGTGTGTGTTTTCATTTCTCACTTGAAATAGTGTATTTCATGTTTAAATCAACTAAGAACATGTGAAAACTACTCAAAAGCACATAACTTTTCATTTTCATCAACTGATTTCAAAATGTTCATAAAAATAATCATGCTTATCATCATTTGCATTTTTTTTTTTTTTTTTTTTTGCCCTTTAGAATGAGGTACGAATGAAGAAGATTGAATGAGTAAAAGCGAAACTATAGCAGGTTAAAGTGGGTTGGTGGTGACACAGTTTTCCTTCTCCTGCACAGCTGGTTTAGACAGAAGTGTACTGCTGCTCAGCTGGTTTGTACTGTCAGCTAGCTCTGCACCTCTGGCGATGAAAGGGTTAACTCATAGAGAGAAATTAAGATAGAGATTCTGATTCATTTTTTCGTTTATGGCCATAGCTCCATATAAACATTCAGCGGTAACACAGTTTAGCATGTGCCACTTTATGTAAATACTATGTAAACACAACAAGCAAAACCAAATATATAAACTACAACAGTTATGACACAAGTGTGTGTGGGGGGTGTGGGGGGAAGAGAGAGAGAGAGACACACAGACAGAGAGATCGAGAGTGAGCGAGCGAGCGAGAGAGAGAGAGAGAGAGAGAGAGAGAGAGCGAGAGAGAGAGAGCACAGTATCTTAATCAGTCAATGGCATCAATTAACATTGTCGATAAGGATACCTATATTTCTTTTGAATAAAACTAACGCGATGGTCTGTAAGGGCAGGACATTTCAAAATAAAATGAACTTCGTACTCTGGGATCCTCGCATAGGGCGCATAGTGATTCTAAATTATTTATTATTCTAGAAAAAAATCTGTGTCACATCTAAATCTGGCCATAGTATACAGCAGATGTCTGTTTATGTTACACAAAGGTATCGCTTCAATATAATCATAATTATATTCCTTTTAGACTTTTCAACTAATTGGATGTGGCTTTCCCACTCTAGCCACCTACAGTCTATCAATCTTTGACGGAACACTTGTAGCCTACAAATCTATTTTCATACCCTACACCTTACTCCCATTCCAGCTGAACGACATGATTTGACAGGAAATGCATGAGACTGATATTGATAATTCATGTTCATTAACCCTACATAGTGTCAGGTTTGTAATGCAGGAGTGCTACATTTCCACCTATGTGCCACCAAAAAGTTAAACAGATAATCTCATTATGAAATCAACACTGAAGATAAAGTGATAAATATCGTACAAAAAGTAATGTGGATTTCAGGTTGCTTAAAAGTGTGCATATGTGTGTGTATATGTATATGAATGTATGTATTTGTATGTTTAGGTGCGTGTGTGTGTAGGTATGTGTGCAATGTAAGCATATGTGTATGTATGTCCAACACTCAGCCTATATCGCAGATTGACATAAGTTTACAGTTGGGCCAACAGCAAAGTGAGAGCTGTATTATCAATGGTTTCTCCATTGCAATGGGAAATCATTTACAGCTTAGTCTTTTGTGAAGGACTTTAACTCAAACTAGGAGGCAAAACTGCAGAGACTCTTAGTGCTGCAACCTAGGGGGCTAGTTGGCCTTTGGGAACCATCCCCACGTCGACTGTCCTAAAATCCTCTTGGCCGAGAGAGTGGGGATGTAACTTGGGCAAGAAACTCTTCACTATAATCAAATTCTAGCCCAGATAATCGGGACAGCTGCTACCTCATCTGCTGCTCTGATGGTCATAGTCGAACACGACTATCTTACATACATGTATGTATGTACATATATTTTTCTATGGTTTGTTTGTGTACTCTTTGTCTTTATGAGTATGTCTCTATTTGCTGAAAATTTACAATTCCAATGCTGTTATGTAACAAACCACAACATTGTTGAGTTCCACAGCTTTCTGTTCCTGACTTTGGCCCAGAGCACAAATAGGAGCAGCCAGTTCCAGCACCCCTGCAGGTTCTTGTTCTCCGTCTGTTGCCAGTACCACATGTTTTGGAACATCTTCCATACCGTGACCAGGCAGTCCATCCATGTATATTGTCAACTGGAAGTGAATACAGATTTGAAATTTCCCATGTCTTTATCTCAACTTTCAATGTTGGACATAACAAAAACTGCCAATGCTTGTGCACACATCTGCTTGTTTAACCCCAGTTGTACAATGACTGGCATCTGTTAACGGGGCATCACACTTAATCCTACATTTTACACTGTCATACATGCTTCTGTTACATTTGGTACACCATTTTCTAAATAGAATAGGCTGTAATAGATTTCGGTTTACTGAGTTAAATGTCTTTTCAAAGCCTATGAAGACTACAGACAACTTCAATTTTGAAATGAATCTCTTCTGAACACTATGCATTACAAAATAACTGAGAACAGTCATTTTTTTTTTTTTTTAATAATAATTTTTTGTTTGTTTGATTTTTCATTGCTTTATTTTCATTAGATCCATTTTCAGAAGGAAGGGCACCCTCGAAAACGGAGTATGGCTGCCTATATGGCGGGGTAAAATCGGTCTTACACGTAAAACCCCACTTGTGTACATACGAGTGAACATGGGAGTTGCAGTTCATGATGGAAGGATAAAACAAAGGATTACAGGCATGTGGTCAGAGTCTATTATTTCAGTATTGTGAAATTCACAAGTACTAGGTAACATGGTATAGTCACTGACCCTACATCCAGAATCACTAATATGTGTATAGTGGACCTCAAAGTCACCTGTACACACACACACACACACACACACACACACACACACAAATATATATATATATATATATATATATATATATATATATATATATATATATCATTTAAAATAATAATACCTGAAGAAGAACACACATTTAACAATAATTTTCCATACTTATTTGTATCAGAATCTTGTGAGCAACAACCATTGATAAGTAAGCGCAACTTGTGTTGTGTGTCAAAAAAAAAAAAAAAAAAAAAAAAAAAAAAAAAAAAAAAAGTGAGAACAAACCTGCGAAATATCTGACGTTCTGCTATGTAAATCACCACCAAGAATGGTGCAAACGTCTTTATTCAACAATCACACAAACGTTCTTCAAGCAAAAGTGGAATACTATCAGTGCTGAAATTTGCATAGAACGGAAACCAATCAGGAGGGACATATTCACACACAGAAAAGGACATCTTTACTCGTTCCAGATAATTTCTTTTCAATTGACAAAGCACAAAAATATGCATATTTTACATGAGTCATCTTTACAGATGAATTATTGCAATTCTTATGAATCAGATAACACCACCCAACCTCCTGCAATGTTCTGACAATTTGAAAGTGGGTTTGCAAAATACTTTGTAGCCAGTAAACACACTGGAATCAAAGCCCTCCACAGTCATTTCAACCATACACACAAAATCAAAATCACAAAGATATGAAACACAAACATTATTTCTCCTCTTTGAAATTAAACCATGATCCAGAGTAAAAATGAAAAAGACCAATTATTTACAGAGGTTGATTTATTACAGCATGAATATATATATATATATATATATATATATATATATATATATATATATATATATACACACAAACGTTGTTTGATAACAGGTTCATCTGACACAGGCATGTTTTCAGCTCCCTGGCTCCACGCTTCCAGCTCACTTTCCACGTGCAAGGAAGTTGCTGACAACTCAGCACTGTCACTCTGACCTGTCCAAGGACGAGCGGGCCTGACAAACTGCAGTTCACCCAGTGTCATCTTTTCTTTCAACCCTTCTCTTATTGAACACAGGATCGGTCCACATCCTGTTTATCTCTGTCAGCATGTCGTGTTCGTGGGAGTGAGAGAGAGAGGGAGGGTGAGAGTAAGAGTGGCAGACAGACACACAGACAACATTGCATACATTTTGCTTTTTTACACACGCCAGCCAACAAAACCATGGTCAATACAAACTTACTGTGTTCTGATACGTGAACCTAATGCTCACCACAACAAGTTTGTGTATTGCACGCTTCTTCTTTCGTTGACGACCCTTTGCACAAGCGGGAGCAGCTGGTTCCTTGGCCCTTGCACTGTCGACTGTAGCGTCTGAGACCACCACCACAAGTCTGAGTACATCTGTTGACTGTCCATGCCGTCCATCCATGGCTAGAGTCACCTGTGCATATCAGTGGAATGTGTTTCAGTAAACTGACATACTGGCTTCGTATGTGCATTTGTGCCCATGCATCCATGTGTACAAATCTGGCCCTCTACATTCTGTGCACTGTTGTGCACAACACCTATATACCTTCAGCCACCTACTCATGTCAGTATGTCCCACTGTAAATTTTGTTTCAAAGACTCACACGTAAGCACAAGCATACTAACGTATATGCGTAAGCTCACACTGGTTCAAATACACACCGAGATCTTTCACCACATCATTGTCATATTTTTAATTCACAATTCCAATGCTGTTATGTAACAAACCACAACATTGTTGAGTTCCACAGCTTTCTGTTCCTGACTTTGGCCCAGAGCACAAATAGGAGCAGCCAGTTCCAGCACCCCTGCAGGTTCTTGTTCTCCGTCTGTTGCCAGTACCACATGTTTTGGAACATCTTTCATACCGTGACCAGGCAGTCCATCCATGTATATTGTCAACTGGAAGTGAATACAGATTTAAAATTTCCCATGTCTTTATCTCAACTTTCAATGTTGGACATTAACAAAAACTGCCAATGCTTGTGAAACAGTCAATATAAAAACTGATGATCTTTTGAAATAGCAATTGAAGAACTGTAACTGGCTGGTGTGTAAGCTGTTTAAGTGGATACAAATGAAGTTGTTTTTGTCAAGAATTAAAAAGTGTTGTTGGAATATGAGAGCACAACTGGACACTCCTACCCAAACAATTCATAAGCCAGTGTCATCGTATTTGTTAACATTTTTCTATTTGAACACAGGATCGGCCCACATCCTGTTTATCTCTGTCACCATGTCGTGTTCGTGGGAGTGAGAGAGAGAGAGAGAGGGTGAGAGTGAGAGTGGCAGACAGACACGCTGACAACATTGCACACATTTTGCTTTTTTACACACAACAGCCAACAAAACCATGGTCAATACAAACTTACTTTGTTCTGATACGTGAACCTAATGCTTACCACAACAAGTTTGTGTATTGCACGCTTCTTCTTTCGTTGACGACCCTTCGCACAAGTGGGAGCAGCTGGTTCCTTGGCCCTTGCAACGTCTACTGTAGCGTTTGAGACCACCACCACAAGTCTGAGTACATCTGTTGACTGTCCACGCCGTCCATCCATGGCTAGAGTCCTCTGTGCATGTAATTTGTATAAGTTTCAATGCACTAATATGTTGGCCTTGGTATGTCTTTGAGCTGCATGTGTGTACAGTTAGACCAGGTTTCATAATCTGGTGGTTCTGCTGTGATGTTGACAAGTGCCTTATGTTGATCCGTGTTCCATTTTCTGGCGCAAGATATAAACTAATTATTTGAGACCAATCCTGTTCTTTTGACAAAATTATGAACAGTATTGAATTTCATTGGGAAGCAAGTGACCAATCAAACACTATATGCACAAAAGTAATGTTAAGAGAATCAATGTCAAGGGCGCTGCTGTCACCAAGAAAACGACCTCTCTGGCTAATATCAATTTAGTTATATCTTCATGTGAAACATAGCCATCCTGTACGTATGGTATTTACTAGATTGATTGTTAAATGCGTGAGACCTGCTCAAAAATACATTTATTTCCCGTATATATTGATATTGATGCTCCATTGCATGTTTGGTGATGCTAGCAGTTGTATCCATCAATGTAACTTCCATAGTTATGAAGCAGATGTTAACCATTTCAGATTTCGAACTTTTTATGTCCTCATAGAATAAGGAAAATTACCTTGCAAGCATGTACATACAAAATATGCAAGCACAACGATATAGCCATACGTGCCCTTACCCCCTTCACCCCTCCATATGTGAAAACATACACTCACTAGTGCACATGTACGTAGACACGTGTACTTGCGACTCCCCAGAACAACCCCCGCTCCCACCCAATCCACGCACATTCTTGTGCAAATGCAATTGCACCAAGTTATCGCTTGAATAAAACACTTACCATTTTAAAACACATGTGAAGTTCTGAAGGCAAATGCACCAAAAACACTCAAATGTACACCAAACAAAGCACGCGAATAGACATTTACAGACTCAAACGTGTTAACCCTTTTGACTCCCTATTTGAATGCTTCAGGCGCCGATCAGAGATCTGTATGCTCAACGCCTCAGGCGCCGATATCGATCTGTGCACTAGAGTTACCAACCTAGCTCGTTCTTCTTTTCGTGAAACCACACAAGTTCGAAATGTTCACCACGTGTTTCCGGAACGTCTATTCTACGTTTGAGTTGCAAGTTGACGCACGTTGTCAAATATTTCCGAATTCATTTAGCAGACTTTTCCAATCGAAGCATGGCCAGCACTTCACAAAACAAACAAAAGGGTGTTTAGAACACTACAGAGACATTGCAAATGAATTTAGAAGATAATTCACTCGCTCGAGTGCCGATTGCTGACAGTGACAGTGGAGAAGAATTTGCCAGACCGGTAGAGAATGAGTGTGTGGTGGTGGTGTTTTCCCTAATGGAATTGCTGGAGAGAGAGAGAGAGAGAGAGAGAGAGAGAGAGAGAGAGAGAGAGAGTGTGTGTGTGTCTGTGTCTGTGTGTGTCTGTGTGTAAGAGAGAGAGAGAGTATTCGTCTCATTTCTGCACATAGGTGAGTACACATTTTATTACAGTGTGTTATGACTATGTTTCTGCTTGTATTTTCCAGTGTGTGTTTTCATTTCTCACTTGAAATAGTGTATTTCATGTTTAAATCAACTAAGAACATGTGAAAACTACTCAAAAGCACATAACTTTTCATTTTCATCAACTGATTTCAAAATGTTCATAAAAATAATCATGCTTATCATCATTTGCATTTTTTTTTTTTTGCCCTTTAGAATGAGGTACGAATGAAGAAGATTGAATGAGTAAAAGCGAAACTATAGCAGGTTAAAGTGGGTTGGTGGTGACACAGTTTTCCTTCTCCTGCACAGCTGGTTTAGACAGAAGTGTACTGCTGCTCAGCTGGTTTGTACTGTCAGCTAGCTCTGCACCTCTGGCGATGAAAGGGTTAACTCATAGAGAGAAATTAAGATAGAGATTCTGATTCATTTTTTCGTTTATGGCCATAGCTCCATATAAACATTCAGCGGTAACACAGTTTAGCATGTGCCACTTTATGTAAATACTATGTAAACACAACAAGCAAAACCAAATATATAAACTACAACAGTTATGACACAAGTGTGTGTGTGGGGGTGGGGGTGGGGGGAAGAGAGAGAGAGAGACACACAGACAGAGAGAGATCGAGAGTGAGCGAGCGAGCGAGCGAGAGAGAGAGAGAGAGAGAGAGAGAGAGAGAGAGAGAGAGCACAGTATCTTAATCAGTCAATGGCATCAATTAACATTGTCGATAAGGATACCTATATTTCTTTTGAACAAAACTAACGCGATGGTCTGTAAGGGCAGGACATTTCAAAATAAAATGAACTTCGTACTCTGGGATCCTCGCATAGGGCGCATAGTGATTCTAAATTATTTATTATTCTAGAAAAAAATCTGTGTCACATCTAAATCTGGCCATAGTATACAGCAGATGTCTGTTTATGTTACACAAAGGTATCGCTTTAATATAATCATAATTATATTCCTTTTAAACTTTTCAACTAATTTGATGTGGCTTTCCCACTCTAGCCACCTACAGTCTATCAATCTTTGACGGAACACTTGTAGCCTACAAATCTATTTTCATACCCTACACCTTACTCCCATTCCAGCTGAACGACATGATTTGACAGGAAATGCATGAGACTGATATTGATAATTCATGTTCATTAACCCTACATAGTGTCAGGTTTGTAATGCAGGAGTGCTACATTTCCACCTATGTGCCACCAAAAAGTTAAACAGATAATCTCATTATGAAATCAACACTGAAGATAAAGTGATAAATATCGTACAAAAAGTAATGTGGATTTCAGGTTGCTTAAAAGTGTGCATATGTGTGTGTATATGTATATGAATGTATGTATTTGTATGTTTAGGTGCGTGTGTGTGTAGGTATGTGTGCAATGTAAGCATATGTGTATGTATGTCCAACACTCAGCCTATATCGCAGATTGACATAAGTTTACAGTTGGGCCAACAGCAAAGTGAGAGCTGTATTATCAATGGTTTCTCCATTGCAATGGGAAATCATTTACAGCTTAGTCTTTTGTGAAGGACTTTAACTCAAACTAGGAGGCAAAACTGCAGAGACTCTTAGTGCTGCAACCTAGGGGGCTAGTTGGCCTTTGGGAACCATCCCCACGTCGACTGTCCTAAAATCCTCTTGGCCGAGAGAGTGGGGATGTAACTTGGGCAAGAAACTCTTCACTATAATCAAATTCTAGCCCAGATAATCGGGACAGCTGCTACCTCATCTGCTGCTCTGATGGTCATAGTCGAACACGACTATCTTACATACATGTATGTATGTACATATATTTTTCTATGGTTTGTTTGTGTACTCTTTGTCTTTATGAGTATGTCTCTATTTGCTGAAAATCACCCAAACATAATTGTCACTATATCTAATGTTCTGTCGGTGTCAGCTTTCTTAGCATTGCTGAAATAATACACTTGATTGTAGAGCATTAAACTCAAGACAGCTACCTGGAAGAAGAGGGACAGCATCTATTGGCTGACGTGACAGGACCTCAGCTTGCACAGTACATCCTCAGGTTGGCCTTCTTGCAGCATGCGTCCTCATTGGCAGTCCAGCACAGCTTGTCATCAATAATGGTTCCCAGATACTTTCAGGAGCTGATAATCTTTACCGGATAGTCCTTGATGAATACAGGCTGAACATCGCCTTTGATCTTTCGAAAGTCTATTATCAGTTCTTTCGTCTTGCACACGTTCAGTTCCAGAACGTTGCTGGGCAGCTCGCAGATACTCTTAAGTTATCCTGCACCACGTACTGGGGACAGCATACTCCCTTGTGGGGATCCACTACATGTCGATAGTCTGCTGGAAACTGCTTTGCCAACCCTCACTCCTTGTGGTCTTTCTGTCATGAAGATGGGGATCCACCAGGTGAACACGCGGTCAGGAGCTGCTCGAACATGGAGATGGCATTGAGGGTACCGCGAAGTCAATAAATAAATGGTGTACGTATCCGTGTGGTCTCTCAAATTACTCATAGAAGAAGTGAAGTAGTGTGAGGATGGCATCATCACAACGAAAGATTAAAGTGTTAATGATTTGTAAAAAGAAAATAAATGGAGCAATAAAATGACTGCAGGCACATTTATTGCATCTTTCTCCATTCCCAGATGTGAGTTGTCGCGTTATTTGGATTGTGTGAAAAAAATTTAGAAAAAATTATTTTGTTACAGACAAATTAAGTGTGGGCACACAAAGCATTTTCTTATATCCTGATCAAATGAAATTGGTAACGTTTGCCTAGGACACATACAGAGAGACAGAGAGAGATAGAGAGAGAGAGACAGAGAGAGAGAGAGAGGCTGGGGCAGTCAGTCAGGCGCACACACACAGACAGCAGAAACATAGTATTCCATAGACTCACATTGTTTACACATGTGAGTTAACAAAAACAAAACAAAAAAACAAGCAAAAACTCACTTCGTTCACCTACTTGAGCTAAAGACTTACCACAGCAAATCTGTGCATTGCACGCCTCTAGTTTTGATGACGCCCCAGCACACAGACGGGAGCAGCTGGTTCCTCGGCCTTTGCACCGTCGGCTGTACCGTTTGACACCACCACCACAAGTTTTAGAGCATCTGCTGGCGACTGTCCACGCCGTCCATCCGTGGTTAGAGTTTTCTGTGCAATCAGTGGTGTAGGGTTCAGTATACTATGTCGGTTTAGTATGTGCGTGTGTGTCCATGCATTTCTGTGTGGAAATCTGGCCCTCTAAGTTGCCTATTGTGCACAACACACTGTAAATTTTGTTTTAAACACTCATGCAAAAATACTCACGTATATGTATATGCACTCACTGGTTCAAAAATACACACACGTTTCGCCTCGCCATTATCATATTTCTCATGCGTAACATCTATAGTACTTGGTAACAAACCACAGCACTGCTGAGTTCCACATCTTCCTGTTTCTGAATCTGGCCCAGAGCACAGATAGGAGCAGGAAGTCCCAGCACCCTTGCAGGTTCTTGTTCTCCGTCTGCTGCCAGTACCACATGTTCTGGAACATCTTCCATACTGTGACCAGGCGTTCCATCCATGTGTATTGTAATCTGGAAGTGTAAACAAATTTCAAAAGTTCCATTCTTCTGTCTTCAATAAAAAAAAAATAATAAAAAATCAAAAACACTTTATTAATCCACATGGAAATTAACTTGTGCAATCACAGGCTCGTTGTAAACACCAACATAAAATGATCACGTGCAACATTAAAAGAGATTAAAACTAGTCACATTGGAATTCCCAATAGCTGAAGACAGACTAACCCCCATCCCACCCCCACATACTCACGTTAAGACAATAGGGTATTGCTCAACAATATTTAAGTAAAATGCACACACACATACTCACACATAGATGTAGGCACATAAGCACGCACATAACATATGCTACGCCAATATGATCAGTACATTAACATACATGAAATCCATCTAAAAAGATGAAAGTAACATAGAACAAGAGAGGCTAAGTCTTGAAGACTCAATTGTGATACACTTTTTAAAAACATCCAAGCTTTTTATGTATTGAGTATAATGCATTTACTGTTATATTTATATTTTTTGTACTCTCTAAACTGGGCACTTTGATCTGATATTCGACCCAACAAAAGATCTGTCATTATTATCATTTTTTGTTCAAACAGGAACTTCTTTTGCTCAGCATGGAAGTTTTGTTTATTGCAAACGTTTTGGTGCAGACAGTAAAACAAGGGAAATTACTCTGCTGGGAACTCAGATTGCTTTAAACTGATCTTTCTCATCTTAAACATTACATTTTGAAATTATACTCAATACATAAAAAGCTTGGATTTTTTTTAAAAAGTGCATCACAAGTGAGTCTTGAAGGCCTTGCCTCACTTGTTTCAAAATGTAATGTTTAAGATGAGAAAGATCAGTTTAAAGCAAATTAACTCCCCTAGCATTAATGACTGCTCTAGCTGTTGGGTCAGAATATCAGATCAAAGTGCCAAGTTTAGAGAATACAAAAAATATAAATATAACAGTAAATGCAGTTTGCATATAATTAGGCTTCATTCTTTATTTTTTTGTGCCCATCCCAGAGGCGCAATATTGTTTTAAACAAGATGACTGGAAAGAACTGAATTTTTCCTATTTTTATGCCAAATTTGGTGTCAACTGACAAAGTAGTTGCAGAGAAAATGTCAATGTTAAAGTTTACCACGGACACACAGACACACAGACAACCGAACACCGTGTTAAAACATAGACTCACTTTGTTTACACAAGTGAGTCAAAAATCACTCCCAGAAACGCTTGCCCTTGCTCACCCGCTCAGTCCCACATGCACGCATAATGTCTGCTCCCATGCGCTCGTCTGCTGGTGAAGTTCAGGTGTTGCTGTGGCGGGGCGGGTGGGGGTAGGGGTGGGGCTGGGGGTGGATTCACAGTCCTATGAGTGAGTGTATTGGATGCTTTGATTGTGTTTTCGAATGGCTGTAGGAATGAATGAATTTATGAAGCGAGATATTCTTGCGCGTGGAGCTCTGAACCTGCCACTTACGTCTGACCGGCTGCTACTAATGTCATCATGTAGTGGGTGTGTTTCATCTGTCAGAATTGTTATTAGTCTGTCAGTCAGTTTTCTATTGTGCATGTCGCTAAAGGTGTCTTGTCTTGTACCCACCACCCCACCCGCTTTCCTGATGACTTTTTCCAACCTGTCTTCGTCATGTTTGATCAAGTATTCTCCCCAGCACACGGCTCCAAATGTTAAAACGCTGCAGAAACAGATGTGTAAAACATTTGGAGCATCTGCTTGCACACATTAAAAGACGTCATTTTTCTCAGACAGTACATGCAACTGTTGCTCTTTTTAATGAGTGCAGTGGAGTCTTCATTCCAAGACAGCTTCCAAGTCTTCTTCAGCACTTTCAACGTTAGACATATAAGAAAAACTCAAATGGTCATTAATAATGACGGGCTTGAGGAAATGCTGTCATGCTGTTTAGGTTTGGGACGTCGAGGCTGTGTTCTCATTATATATCCCGGCGTCAACATGGCAGAGACATACAGATATCTGGAGTGTTGGTCAGGACATTTGAGCAACACTCTTGAGGATGCATCGGTAAAGTGGATGACCCTTGTCTGTGTCGTTCCAGTCTTCCTGAGCCCACAGCACACGCAACTCTAGAAAAGGGTCTATCATGGGCTGAAAACAACAACAGCAACAACAAAACTGTAATGAGACTCTAACCCATGTCCTACCTGTCGTCAGTCCGTCACTCAAACCATTTTGCTACGGCGGCTGGTATTTCAAAATTTCAATCTTAAAATCGCATCTGAAGGAAACGCGGCGCACGCTAATATGGCAACGAACCGTAGACTATCCAAAGAAAATATTGCTGATCAGGATACGAACAAAATGAAATTGACAAAGTCTAAATTCAGTAAGATTCATAACCGTATCATCGGCATATGCACAAAGAACTTTTTCTATTGTAAAGTAAATTTGGTGTTGACAAATTAATTCAAGATAAATTGTTAAAGTTCACAGACAGTCACACGAAGACACACACAGACACAAGGCCCATACGGGAACTCTCATGGGGGTTCGAGACTTATTGAGTGAAACCCCCCTAGTAAGCTCTCAGAGAAAAATATATGCTTAAAGGAAAGACCACCCATCGGCTTAATTGTCGTTCATATTGCGGATCAGTACCCGCGAACCGTATTGACAGTAAGCCAGAAAGTTTCTGAGCTGTATGCTTGAAAGACACCACTGTACACCACTCCACCATTTTTGCCAACGGAAGTCCTTAACCTCCTCAACCAACAAAGTGAGGTCTGCGGAGGCGCCATCTATATAGAGGACTGTCTGAAGGATAGAAAGATTCAAATCTGATGAAGGCAACTCGGACCAAACAGCAGCCATTGCATGAAGGTGGGCGTTCGGATGACGGAACGGGACTTTCTCGGCAGTTACATATTATTATATACTCTCTCTCTCTCTCTCTCTCTCTCTCTATATATATATATATATATATATATATATAATGTATATATATCTATGAATCTATGAAGAAGTGGTAAAATTCCTTCTGGTCCATTAGATGATTTTCGCAAAGGGTGTGCAGGTTAATGACCTGTTGGGTGTTACTTCTGCCTTTGTGTAAACCAGCCTGTTGATCAGCAATGCTAGTATCTGCACACTCTTTGATCCAGACAAGAAAAAGGACACACTGATGCAAATGGAGCAAGAATAAAAAAGAGTAGGAAAAAAGTAGCGATTTGAAGAGACAAGTAGTATGATCTAATCGAACATTAGTCATGAGGCAAAATGTGTGAAATGTGTTGCAGATAAGCAACCATACAATTCGAAAAGCATTAATGTTCGGAATGTTTTTCAGGCGAGACAGAGTAGGGTAGGTATGCCTAATTGCGAACGATCCAGTCGAAGCGACCAGCTCAACGTGTGCACTGTAAAGATAAGATGTGAAAGAGAACATGACAGTCAAACGTAGTTCTTTTGTATTTGAAGGCTTTCTCCGACTGGTTGCACCAGGAAAAGTTCGTCTGCTCATTCTTTTCAAAGTTTTGTCGACGTTTGAAATAGTAGGGTGCCTGAGGGTAAATGCGAACTGGCAAGTCTAATTGCAAACGATGGCTTTGGGTACATGCAGACAATTAAAACAGAAGCAGGTCTTTAACTCATTATACATAATGTTATTGGAACATCGCATCAGACTGTTGTATTGTTGATTTTGATCACACATGCACACAGACAGACATTTAAACACACACATCCTACACCGCACGCAAACACACCCTTTGGAGAGTGCTCAGTAACCTGTGCAGCATCGTTCGCAAATAGACCCACGTCAAAATATCCTATGGTCTAATTGCAAACGGCACCATTTTGCAGATTCCTATCGAAACTGACTTTCTGGTCTGTCACCAATATTCTTTCTTAAATTCTCCCAGCACTGGTTATGCGCATTCAACATGTCCGATCGAATCAGCTATTTTGAACGTGTCAAAGTCTTGCTTCCCTTGATTTTAGGATTTTGAGAGCACGTTTGTAACCTTGGTCGGCAGTGGTGCGTGAGAGAAGTAAGAGCGCGTAATTAGCCAGAAATAGCTGATGTTTGAGATGTTGAAGATGGATATTCATTAAGGTATTAGAAAAAAGGTCGAACAGACGTTACATTGTGAAGTTCAACCGTCAAAAACATTTCGAAGTGGGGTGGCATACGAATTGTTGGCAATTACAAGCTGTTCGCAATTACCCATTCCTACCCTGTAACATATTACGTTTGTGTGCACAACCGTTGGCTAATAGGAATGAATCAGCGCTTAAGGCTAGGATTTGTCTTGATGTGCTGAGCAGAAGACGGATTTGAAGGCGTATAAGTATGGAGTTAGCCGCGAAATTAAGCTAGACAAGACAAACCATTATGCCTAGTTTGCTTCACTTTGACTTGCTACACTATATGAAACCAAACAGGGTTATTACATATATTCATGTTGGGCGCAAACACGTGAAAAAAGCGTAATCTTTATCATCTTTCTCAAGTAAAATGTCAATGGCATTTGACAACGAACCACAGCACTGCTCTGTTCCACAGCTTCCTGTCTCTGAATTTGGCCCAGAGCACAGATAGTTGCAGGAAGTTCCGGCACCCTTGCAGGTTCTTGTTCTTCGTCTGTTGCCAGTACCACATGTTCTGGAACATCTTCCATAACGTGACCAGGCGTTCCATCCATGTGTATTGTCATCTGGAAGTGAATATAAAAGTCAGTGGAAATGCCGAGATAACAAGAACATGAATAAAAACTATATGAAAGCAAAATGACAATACTTTGACAGTGTGAATAGTCGCAATATTCAAACTATTTTGGTGTGAGGGTGGCCATCTGATCCAAGTGCAAACTTGCCATGTGTTCATCTTTTCAACATAGAACGGAGAAATGTAAAATATGATTTATGATTACACCACTGAATCAGCTAGAAATCTAGACAGAGAGAAACGATAATTGTAGGGCGACAACTATTAATCAAACATGTATTTTGCCACCTCTATTTGAAGCTGAAGTCAGCCTCAAGTGTCTGTAAGGTTAAGTTGAATAAATATGATATATGGCTTGAGGACGGTACGACAAGTGGATGTTGTCTGATTCTGGCAACGACCACAGAAAAAGTCGCAATGTGTACTCAGGTGGATATATATTCAGTCAGAGAACAAAGGTGTGTTCATTCAGAGAACAAACTTCCAGTCACCTCTTATCCATCGTGCTTGCTTTGGTGCAGGTTGTTTAGTTTGGCTTCTTGTAAAGTTTTTACAGTGTTGATCAAAACACAAATCTCTGAAATTTAATCATCGGGTATATGACAAATAGAAATCGAGAACCCTCATCGCGCAATTGTACATATAATACATTATTGATTATTAAACACATCGTTTGTTGCCATTGTTGCGTTTGTTGCGGATGAAACTACATGCTAGGCTCTTGCAATACAATTATATGGTAGGCCTACAGCACAATACACATATCCCTTACACACAAAAATAGCATATTTTTCACAGCTAGGCAAAAGATCAATACACTTCACATGAATTATCTTCCATCCAACTTAAAAGTGTAGCTACTGAATAGGTGAGTGCTCATAACGTTTTGTGAGTTGCACTTTAAAATAATCTCACTTTGAATCATCACATAAGTACTCCATGGGAAAAGACAGCCCAGAAAATATCAGTGTTACTCATCAAGTACTGTTTCACATTATGTGTATTTCCAAAAATTGTTACAAGCTAATTACTTCATAATTTTCAATATGCTCATTCCAATCATGCCATCTACAATCAATCAGAAGTTGCCGGAAAAGTCTTGTACCGACACATCACCAAATCCATATCTAAATAAACATTACGCATATATATGGCCGAATTTGTCTTTCTCCTAATATCTAAATCGACATATTAGAAGCTTCATATGAAATTCTATCCTTTTTCCATTTTGTAACAAATAAGGAAACTATACATTGTACATGAATATCCATTCGGGTATGTAATGGTTTTACCAAAATTAGAGATGAAATATTAATAATATTTTTTCGCACAGTTGTAACTTATGTACAAGGCAATAGCAAGAACGTTTTGATCCTTGTCTACCATCCTGATTTCTCAATCGCTCACGGTTGTATAAATAAGGTTATGTGTTAAATGTTACCTCACGAACACAAACACACACACACACACACACACACACACACACACACAAACACAAGAAAAACATGATGATTACAAATACTCGTTTCACAAACTGGAACACACAAAAAAACAAAAAACAAAAAGAAAAAAAAAGAAGGAAAAAAAAAAAAGAAAGAAAGAAAGAAAAAAAAGGCACAATTTTCTGCATTGCAGTACTGTGTGTACAACCTCTTCTATGATTTACGACCAAAAACAAAAAAGAAAACAACAACAAAAACACACAGAAATATGTAAACAGCAAAATGAGAGGAAATTTGTTTGCTTTTATGTGACTTGAAGTACATTGGTACACTTCGAACATGTGAAAGGAACTTCTTTTCCGTTTTGTAGCCAAAATTGGTGTCGATAAACGCCAGAAAAAAAAAATTCTAGAGAAAATGAGTATACATATACGTGCGCGCAAAACATAGCAATACTACTTTGATTCATGTTGAGAAAAAAAAATCGGAAAAAAATGTTTGCGTCGTCATTACGTCATTGTCATCTCTCTCGTGCAAAACCCTTATGGTATTGGACAACAAACCACAGCACTGCTGAATTCCACATCTTTGTGTTTCTGCACTTGGCCCAGAGCACAAATAGGAGCAGTCAGTTCCAGTACCCTGGCAACTTCTTGTTCTCCGTCTGTTGCCAGTACCACATGTTCTGGAACATCTTCCGTACGGGAACCAGGCAGTCCACCCATGATCCTTCTGATCTGGAAGTGAATACAAACATCAGTTGAATATGTTGAAATATACATGAGCATGACAAAACTAAACATGAAATGAAAGTATTACGCTAATTTGAAAGTATTACGCGAGGTAAATTGTCAGAACATGAATAGGTGATCCATACACATAGGATGAAAGGTGATCCATACACAATCATACGAAACGCACGTGTTTTAAACTAAAGACAATGAAATGTAAAATATAACTGATTGATATATCAGTGTGCCAGTTACAGTTTGAACGGAGGGGAAAAAAAAAGAAAAAAAAAAAAGAGTATCTTCATATTTTTATTGCGTGCTTTGGGCTACTCGTGACTATCGGACATGTACGTTTCTGATGGTTATGAAATTTTGGGACACTTTGACAAGATTTGACTGTAAGGGCAAGTAAAACAAGCGTCAGATCTGGCAAGAGGGAAATGGGTGAATAGATCCAACCTTGATTGTAACAGCCATTAGGAAGCTTGTTTACGTTGAGAAACTCCTTGTTTCGTTCTCAATCCTTGTCTTGAATGACAAGTAAGATTATGCACTATGGAAAGACCCTTGACGACAATCAAAGTCAAGTTGCTATTCAAGAGGGTCTGAATTCGATTAGTGAACAATCAGTCAGCTTGTCTATGCCGTGTTTTGTTGTGGCATTGGGAAAGCTGTTTGAAAAGGCTTTACAGTGTTCATCAAAAGCATGACGTGTTTGATATTAATTGTTGTGTATCTCATAAATGGAAATCGAAAACTACACTGATTAAATTTTGTAAAATTGCACATCTAAGTTGAATCATGTATGGCTATCAATAAAATAAAGTCATCGTTTGTTTTCTTTCCTGCAGCAAGATATTAAGGTTCTGGTAAAACTAATCAGCCAGGCTCTTGCAATATAAATCAATGGTGTATCGCAGATGTCTTGTCATTAAACATAACTTCAGTTAGGAGCGCATGCTTACGACTGTGGCAGTTTATGTCGCCACTTATTTGTGATCGCTATGGCTGTGATCTGACGATTTGAACTTTGTATTGAACAGGAAGTAGGCATGGACGACGAGGTCAAATAAGTAAAGAATGTCATATACATCGAGACATGTACATTATCCTGAGCTGTGGTTTAACCCAGAACTGTAATCTATGGATATTTGTTTCCTATTTTAAAGCCAAATTTCCTGCTGATGACAAAATATTTCTATAAAAAGGGTATAACTTTTACCAAGGGCACACGCACAATCACACACATACGCACACACACACGCACACACACACACACACACACACACACAAACACACGCGCTCACACATTTACACAGATAGAAACACAAACACAAACATGGCATAGACATGTTCTGTTTATAAATGTGAGCCAAACACACACACACACACACACACACACACACACACTCACAGACGGGGTATGCCATAGACTTCTTTTGTTCATACGTACATGTGAACCAGTAAAACAGTGTCATTACAAATGTATTTGTCCAGATATGCGAATTAAAAGCTTACTGCAGCAGGTCTGTGTATTGCACGACTCTTGTTTCGTTGACGTCCCAGTGCACAGATTCGAACAGCTGGTTCCTTGGCTCCTGCATCGTCGACTGTAACGTCTGACACCACTACCACAAGTCTGAGAGCACCTGTTGGCGACTGTCCATGCCGTCCATCCATGGATAGAGTCGTCTGTGCATGTCAGTCGTATACGTGTCAGTTGACTAATAATATCGGGCTAGGTGTGTCTTTGTGCCCGTGTGTGTCCATGCATGAATGTGTGTGAGTTTGACCATCTACGTTCTCATATGCATAACCTCTTTGTACTTTCCTTTATTGTATCAATTTCAACACTTGTTTCAAACACACACACACACACACACACACACACACACACACACACACACATCACGCACACGATGCACACACTGTTTTACACATATGCATGCACAAAGATCTTTCGACTCGTCATTATCATCTTTCTTATGCATAATATCAATAGTATTTGGCAACAAACCACAGCATTGCTGAGTTCCACATCTTCCTGTTTCTGAATTTGGCCCAGAGCACAAATAGGAGCAATCAGTTCCAGCACCCCTACACCTTCTTGTTCTCCGTCTGGTGCCAGTACCACATGTTCTGGAACATCTTCCATATTGTGACCAGGTGGTCCATCCATCTACATGGTCATCTGTAAGTGAATGCAAATTAAAAACATTCCAAGTTTTTACCACGACTTCCAATGTTGGACATAATAACAAAAACTGCAAACGCTTTTGTGACAGTCAAAGATATGGTACAAAGACAAGGGAGATACAGGAACGTGTTCCTCCTAGAAAGGAACTGTTTTGTACTTGCAAATATCTTTCGATACTTCGACTCGTCATTGTCACGCTTGTTATCAATGTTATTTGGCAACAATCAAGCTTTTTTTGTTTCTGAATTTGACCCAGAGTACAAACAGAAACTTTCAGTTCCAGCACCATTACAGGTTGCTTTTTTTATCTGGTGCCACAAACACATGTTCTGTAACATCTCACATACTCTGACTGGGCTGACTACCCATTTAGCGGAAAGGATGTTATACCTTAATCAAACGGAAAGGAGCTTTGCCAGCTCAGGCCCCATCTCAAGATCAAAAGAAATGGAGAAAGGTGCTGATGGGTTTAGCACTGCAGCTCCCCATGATGAAATCATGATCGAGACTAGTCACAGTGACAGTGCAATCAATTTATACAATTTTCTTGAGCATTTCTTCAAGCATTATTGAACAATACACCAGACATGTTGGGGGAGGAGAGGGGAAACGAACCTGCTTCCGCTTTTTTTCTTCTTCCGCTTTTGTTTTGAATTTGTTTTTTTGCATATCTCACTCACTTCTATAATAGAATAGTATAGACTACGTCTTTGTTACGAAGCGTATCATGGTCACAAGGAATCCTGAGGGAGGGGATAATGTATGAAACATATAAAATAAATCGAAAAACATTTGCAAACACAAATACAGTAGAGTCACACACACACACACACACACACACACACACACACACACACGCACACACACACACACACGCGCGCAAACACAAATACAGTAGAGTCACACACACACACACACACACACACACACACACGCACACGCACACGCACACAACATATGAGCGATATCAGCGCATTTACTCTTAAGCCGCACATTACACAGTGCATACAAGCGGGGCTGATGACAAGATATACAGGCATAATTTCATTGTTGCTGATTCCACAAATCTCTTTTTTACATTTTAGGTTGTTTAGAGAGACAGCATATGGACTGCTTTTGGGAAGAAGCTATTGACGAAGCGATTGGTTTTAGTTCTAACACTTCTGTGCTGACGACCTGATGGGGGCATCTCAAAGATTCTAAAAGCTGGAGCATATATACTAGAAACGTCCGCAAATGCAAACATGTCGCACACCATTTGCTTATAAAACCAGAGAAAACGACGGACAGATTAAAGATGGACAGACAGAAATATATGGGGAATAAAAGACTGGCTGACTGGTCAATGTTTATATGTCACCCCTTCTATATGAGTTGCCTTCTTTTAGCACCTGTGACACGAACTGTGACTGTAACTTTGGTCAAACACACTCAAACACATTGTGTGCACAGTGTGTGTGTGTGTGTGTGTGTGTGTTTGTAGGTCACACTGTAGTGCTGAATGTAATAAAATCAAGAGCATATAGTGATATACCCAATGTGTTGAGCTGGATTTTTATAATGCATGCCTTTACATGGGTGTAAAGGGGGTGACAGAGAGAGAGAGAGAGAGAGAGAGAGAGAGAGAGAGAGAGAGAATATTTTCACAACGGAAAAGTTTGTGACAACCTTTGAAACCACACCATGTATACTTACGACAGCATTCGTTTGAACCGCATTGTGATGTCTGTGTACTCGCGCCACGACAAAGATTGGCACAGGCTGTTCCACTGCTTTTACAAGTTCGTCTTTGAATCTTTGTGCCGCGCCCACAGGTTTTAGAACACTGCCCAACTACCCATTCAGTCCAGCCATGGGTGTTGTCAGCTGCAATCAAGTCATCAATTTTGACCCTCAAATATCTCATGTCAGTTTCGTTCTCGTCATTTTGTGAAGTAAGTTATGACACATGCACACACAACCACAACCTCCCCCCCTCTCTTGTCTGTCTGTCTCTGACTCTCTCTCTCTCTCTCTCTCTCTCTCTCTCTCTCTAAAAGTAAGAAGATATGCATTTATTTAGGATAATCAGGATGCCCAAAGTATCACCAGGTTTCTTGAAATGTTTTTGACAAAGAATAATTAATTGCAGGTAGCAAGACTGAAATGCCCATAAAATTATGTATATCAGTGATAGATCTGCACAATGCAGACTTTAGAACAATGCAGGTATTTGAACGGTAAAGGTACGTGCTTGAGGTAAATTTAGGTTCTGTGTTTCTGTTATTGCTTTAGATATAATTTTCGTCCTTCGGATTTTATGATTACCATGGCTTCAAATATCAGATGGAAGATCGGTGGCTGTGGGGCCGGAGGTGACTGATGAGGCCAGTTGGGGCCCTGAAGGCTCGCCCACATGTGGGACACAAGTGAGTGGGTACTGTCGTGGCAGAGGATGCTGCGCGGGCTTTACGCACGGCACTCTTCGTTGCGCCACGGCGATGCGCCTGGTTTCAGCTGCACGGGCTCCCGTGGTATCTTGCTGCACCAAGCTGGTCCGTCTAGAGCAAGCGTCTCCCACGTGTTGATGTCGACGCACAGGTCTTTGGAGGACGCTTTGAGGCAGTCTTTGTAGCCTTTCTTCTGCCCTACAACTGAGCGCTTGCCCTGACACAGTTCTCCGTACAACAGCTGCTCAGGCAGTCGACTATCTGGAATTGCCACATGTCCATCCCACCTGGCTTGGGCTTTCTACAGGAGGGTGTAGACGCTGCAGAGGCCAGTTCGTTCCAGGACTTCCGTGTCAGGGACTTTGTCCTGCCACCTGATGTGGAGGAGTCTGCGGAGACAGCTCAGTTGGAAACGATTGTTGACCTCAGCGTCTATGTTGTAGGTGAAGTTGTCGACTGCCTCAACGTTCTGCCCCCTCACTGTGATGCGCAGCTCCTGGTATGGCTTTCCTTGGGCAGGCTGGTACAAAACTTCGGTCTTTTTGGTGCTGATGGTGAGATCGAAGTTGTCGCAAGCTTGTGAGAAGCAGTCCATTTCACACTGCATCTTCTGCTCTGTGCTGGTGTTGAGTGTGCAAATATCAGCAAACAAAAAGTCTCTGATGAAGGTCTCTTTTACCTATGTAACAGCTTGTAGGTGCCTGAGGTTGAACAATTTCCCGTCAGTCTTGTACCTGACGTGGATTCTTTCTTCACTGTCATGGAAGGCATCTGTCAGCAGAGAATACTATGAACAGAGTCTAAACAGAGTCGGGGTGAGAACACAGCCTTGTTTGACACCGTTTGTCACTAGGAAGGCCTCTGAGTCGTCTCCATCATTGAGAATTTTCACCATCATGCCATCGTGGAACTGCCGGATAACTGCGACAAGCTTAACGTCTCCATGATTTTTCACAAGCCTTCTCTGCTGACCGTATCAAAAGCCTTGGTCAGATTGACACACGCTGTGTTGCTCCTGGCATTTTTCCTGGAATTGACGAAGAGCAAAAATCATGTCTGCAGTCTCACACTGAGCACAGAAGCCACACTGACTTTCTGGAAGGAGACTTTCCTCAAGATGTACGAGAAGGCAGTTGATCAGTACATGGGCCAGAATCTACCCAGAGGGAGATGCCTCGGTGATTGTCACAAGACTGGCGATTGCCTTCCTCTTGTAGATTTGGACAATGCTGGCACCTGTCAGCAGACGTGGGATCTGTTCCTCGTTCCACATGGACTGGATAAGTTCAGTCAGCTTTTGCATCATGGCAGGGCCTCCTGCTTTGAATACCTCAGCAGGGATTGCATCGGATCGTGGCGCTTTGCCACGGGAGAGTTTCTTCACTGCCTTCATCTTCTGTGGGGAGGGTTTGAAGGTCCTTGTTGATCTCTACCTGGGGCAGGCGAGCAATGGCCTTGTCGTTGATGCTGGCAGGACGGTTGAGGTCGTTGCTAAAGTGTTCAGCCCATCGCTCCAGAATCTGCCTTTTCTTTTTCAGCAGCTGCATCCCATCTGCGTTGAGGTCTAAGGAGCCTGAGGACCGAGGTCCGTATCATAGAAGCGCTTTGTGGCATGGCTGTCAAACATAGCCCTGGATTTCATCCGCCTTCTTGCTCAAAAGGTTCAAAGATTCAAATTTTTAATCCGAGTAACCCGATTTGGGTACATGGGTAACCAGCTGTCGTGCATCTCGTGAAGTTTCTTCTGCACCTTTCTTTGTGCGTTAGCAAGGGCATCTTCCTTAGCTTGTGACGTGGGGTTGTTATGAAACGCTCTGAACAGTTGAGTTTTCTCTGTTATCAGTGCCACTATTTCTTCATTATTCTCTACAAACCAGTCTTGGTCCGAGATGTTCGAGGGCAGTAGTGTAGACAGCATCTCTGAAGACCATCCACTGTTACTCAACGTTGGTACTGTTTTCCTTTGGTGTGTCATGCAGTCTGCCTTCAAGGTCGTCGGGGTCATTTCACTGACAGAATGCGAAGCCTGAACTTGGGACACAATGAGGCGGTGGTCGGTCCAGCAGCTGGCATCACACATGATTCTTGTCACTCTGACGTCCAGCCTGTCCCTCTTTCTGGTGATGACGTAGTCTGTAAGATGCCAGTGCCTCGAATGAGGGTGCATCCATGGCGTCTTCTTACGGGTGGGTGTTGGTGATGACAAGGTCATGTGTGGCACACGTTTTGAGGAGCAGAGCACCGTTGCTGTTCCACTTGCCAGTGCCGTGTCTTCCAAGGATCCCTTCCCAGGTTTGGTAGTCCGTCCCTACTCTTGCTGTGGGACTGCTGAAATGAGGTTGTGGAGTTATTCATAGAACTTGTCTTTAATGACATCTGGCTTGGTCATGGTGGGATTGTAGGCACTAATCAGCGTTGCACTCTTCTTGTTTGAGAGTGGGAGCTGAAATGTCCTCAGGAGGTCTTTGAAGCTTGGTGAGTTTACAGGTGAGATTTGATGGCAAATCCTGCGCCTGCTTCTCGTCGTTCAGCACTGCTGCGACCACACCAGAAGAACATGTATCCACCACCACGTTCTGTAAGCTGGCCCTTGTCTGCTAGGCGCGTTTCGCTGACAGCTGCCATGTCCACATTGTAGCGAGCAAGGTCTTTGGCAACCAGTGTAGTTCTTTCTGGTCTGTCTGCCTTGATGCTATACAGCAGTTCTCACGTTCATGTGCCAAGGTTGAGCACCATCACCATCACTTTCTTCTTCTTCTTCTTCTTTTTTTTTTTTTTAATTTTTTTTAAAGACTGCTATGAGTGATCCCCACCAGCTGTGGGTAAGCTGGCCAGAGAGAAGGAGAAGTGAAACAGGCTTGTGGCAGCTTATCTAGCCGCTTTCTCCTTGGAGGTGAGCAGAGCGATCCTAAAGAGGACTGCTGGGACACCCAGGGGGATGCTGAACGCCAGTGCTGCTTCGGTTAGGTAGAGAGAGCGACACTGTGCTCTGGGCCGCCTGTGTGCAGATCTGTGACTACAGCTTCCAGTGTATCTGCACCTGCTGTTTGGCCACTCTATCCCTCGCCACAGGACTTGAGTGAAGGAAAGTTGCACAGGTCCTCAGCCTCACTCTCCCGTTCCTGCCTATCTGGACCCCGTGGCAAGACATGGTCGAGATGGCTGGAGATAGGTCAGTATGCAGATGGCCAGCAGTGTCCTGCATGTGTCTCACTGCCTTTTTAGCGCTCTACGGTGCATTGCTGAATCGCCTTTCTGCCAGTTGAACCAATGATGGTTTCTTCCATGCAGTCCACCAAATCCAAGCTTAACACTCTTGGTAAACAAGCCCTAAATGTTGTGGGTCCAGGGCAGTTCTTGCGGCGTGCTCGCAAGTCTCCCTACCTATTGTTGGCATTCTCATCTGCAATTGCAGCCGTTGGGAGATGTCTCCTCTTCCACCCGCTCCGCCGTTGGGATTACCTCTTTATATTTGACCCATACATGGGGGCTGGTTTGTGGGCGCCAGGGCGTATTCACACACCGTTAGACTATTAGGCCATCTGCATACTGACCTATCTCCAGCCATCTCGACCATGTCTTGCCACCGGGTCCAGACAGGCAGGAACGAGAGAGTGAGGCTGAGGACCTGTGCATTGTTTATCATTTCCAATCTGAACCCATTAAAATCGAACATGGAGTCCCGCAGGGATCTGTTTTAGGCCCAGTGCTCTTCACACTGTATACTGCTCCTCTCGCTGAAATTATCAACCACCATAATATCAGTCATCATTCTTATGCTGATGACACTCAACTCCAGAAGAGTGATACCCCTGAAAATTTGTTGTCGCTCTTGCAAGAAACAGCCAACTGCTTCCTGGACATTCAAAACTGGATGACTCTAAATAAGTTACAATTGAACGCGGACAAAACTGAAGCAATGATCATAGGAACTAAACAAAAACTGTCTTCCATCACAATTGACACAATCAAACTTGGCAGTACATCCATCCCTCTTTCCACGTCAGTCAGGAACCTCGGTGTTGTCCTTGACAATACACTGTCCATGCAAAAATTTATCAGTCAGACATGTCAGTCCTGCTACTGTCAACTGCGACGCATCAGTGCCGTCCGGAAATATCTGTCCACTGACGCAACATCTAGACTTGTCGTTTATCTCATTCTCTCTCGCCTTGACTACTGTAACTCTCTATTGTCTGGTCTGCCTGCTTCATCCATTCAGTCCCTTCAGCGCATACAAAACTCTGCTGCCCGACTCGTCCTCAGAAAGAAAAGATCTGAGCACATCACTCCTCTTTTGCAACATCTCCACTGGCTCCCTGTCTCACACCGAATAAAGTACAAGATCAGCACTCTATGTTATAGATGCATTCACAAAACTGCCCCTTCCTATCTCTGCGGCTGCCTTCACCTCTACACTCCATCTCGCTCACTACGATCGGCCTCGGATCCACTCTGTTTACGCATACCCAGATTCAAACACTCGACTATTGGCCGCCGTTCTTTCTTTGTTTCTGGACCTTGCGATTGGAATGAACTTCCTTTTTCGCTTCGTCAAGTCTCCACACTCAGCTCTTTCAAGTCTGGCCTTAAAACCCACCTCTTTCCAAAATAGCCTCCCTTGCCTGCCCTTGTCTGTAGTTTCTACAGTATTGAGTTATGCATGCGTGTGAATGACTGGTGCGAAAGCGCTTTGATTTGTCTCTGCACAAGATCCAGCGCTATATAAATACCATTATTATTATTATTATTAGACTATACGCGCCGCACGTTATGTATAGGGGGCCAACAACCACCTCCTTCAAGTAATCTTTAATGAAGTGCCAAATCTGGCAGAGACTATCTCTCTCCAGATCGTATTTTCATATTGGGTTTACTCCCCACATGCAGCAGGTGGTACTGGGTTACATGGTTACCAGCAGAGAAGAGCCTTTGACCTGACACACTATTGCTAAAAGATACAGTATTATAAATGAGCAGAGACTAATATGCTGCTTATGTAATGTCACTGAAGAAAACAGAATCTGTTTCTGTTTTCTGTTTGGTTGCCCTGCTTTTTGTAATCTTAGAGTGAAATAAAATCAAACTTCAGATTAAACGTGTTGTTGTCAACACGAATTGGATTTTGATACATATATTTACGAAGCAAACAAGAGGCTATACACTGCAGCCTTCTAAAAGCCTTGCAGGGCCGTGTTTGTTTCCTGTGTTAGAGTTATTGCATTATGTTCTTTTGTATTTGTCCATTGAATATGGGGGCAATGCCTTAATCTGAATAAACATTCGTATTTATCTCTCTCTCTCTCCATAAAGAGATGTATACAGATGCCTTTTTCTTAGTTTCATGTGTGTGAAGGCACGGGCGCGCGAACGAATGTGTGTGTGAGCGTGCGTGCGTGCATGTGTGTGCGTGCGTGGGTGCGTACGTGTGTGTGTGTTTCGGGAATGACAACCGAATTCGTATCACAATTTTACACAGACACGCACACACATACACGGCAGTCGAAATAGGGTGAAAACATTTCAATCAAAAGAATAACATTTCATAAATGGAAGACGTTCTTTTTTGTTTTCCCGTTCTAGACCAAGTCGGGAAAGACATACGTCACATATTAGCACACATGCAAATATGATAATACAATAAACAAAAGCTAATGAAAATGGTATCAAAAACTCGAAAAGAAAGTTCCGACCATGTTTTAAACCACTATACATTATATCTCAAACAGGAAAGAGGAAGAATACAGATGAAACAACAAAATGATGATGGTGATAACAAGAACAACGACATTTTTTTAAAAACATGAAATAGAATCTAGAAAAAAAAAACCAAAAAACTTACAACAACAGTCCTGGATTCGACAGGGTCTTCTGTGTGATGAAGACCCAGGACAGAAGGAGCGACAAGAATTACCCCCCTTGCACGATCTACTTCTTGTCCTGGTACCACGACCACAGGTTCGTGAACAACTGCTGTACTGTGACCATCGGTTCCACCCCACAGAACCGTACGGTAGAGCTGGAAGACAACACGCGCAGATGTGAGACAACATTGCGAGAGCTCAGACAACACTTTCTGAGTTCACATCTTGTTCACACACACAGACACACACACCTACACACACCCACGTACGCATACACAGACACACTCACACAAAACACTCACACACTTACACCTACACACACACACACAGAGGAGGGCAGGATGTAAAAATCCAGCTCCTGGTGGTCACTCAGATATTTTCAATGGTGTCCCACTGACTGCATTTAAATGCGTCTCTGATGACACAATCCGTGATTTGTTTAATCAGTACTTGCACTAAACGTTGTGGTCTGGATCCTCTGCCTGCCAGTCTGTTTAACTCACTCCATGCCAAGAGTTTTTGCCCTTGCCAATCCCTGAAAACCCAGGTTTGTATAGGATGGAGAAAAAATTGTAAAAAAAAAACAAATAAACACCCAGACAAATGATATTTAGTATATGTATGCAAGGAATGTTGTTCCATATGTGTGCAAAAAATCAAAGTATTTACTCACCATCTTGATGTTTATCGCGGTATCCATATTTAGTGTATATTTTAGCATTTTTGCACCCATCAGAAAGGTACACCAACATGTTCCACATCACATTCTAACACTATTTGAGGAACTGAAGACCTAGTGCATGGAATGAAGTATGAACAGGTGGTGAAGAAAGTTGAAATTCACACATACAAAAAAAAATATTGTCTCTACATAATGAAAATCAAAGAACAAAGAAAAAAACTCAAACGGCTGGGTGTTGACTGGCCAGTCAGCTGACAAACCTGGTATGCCAGTGAAGGGATGTGCAAGAGGGAAAAAGGAAAAATTGTCAGTCCAATCACTGGTGAAAACACTTGCAAAATCGTCCATTTCCTCAGTGGTTTCGTCGTCTGTGTCTGTCTCATCTGCTGGCACATGTTCTTCACTTTCCTCTCCATTGTAAACACTCTCTTCAGCGGCCGAATCTGTTTGTAGTTCATCGGGATCTGGTTCAAATTAACTGTCCGAAGAATCAACATTATCTCCTTCGACATCAGAGCCTTCAGTTTGGATCATTTCCAAAGCATCTTCGACGCTGAGTAACATTTCACCTCTCTGACCGTGTCGAACACTTCGCCGTGACGCCATCTGGTCAAACAACTTACAAAGCTGACAGAGGGCACGCTTTGTTATCAACTGCGGTTGAGCTTATCGCGACACACACGCAGCGTGTGTGAATGAAAAGCTGACCAGAGGTGACGTAAGATATCACATCTGCTTTTGATTTTCGCATCCGACTCGTCACTCCGACAGCACGACTTTTTAAAATCCAAGTCCGCATATGCGGACATTGGCATCCAACGCTTTCTCCGACGATGTCCGCATATGCGGACAACGGCAGCGAGTGAGTTAAACAGTGCTCAAATGGTCTTCTTCCAGTTATCACAAAGATTATAAACATATATCTGTTTACAGTCTCCTTTCCTGGATATTTTAAACACGCCCAAGTTACACATTTACTCTAGAAAACTGGTCTCGAAATAAAAAAAGAAAGAAAAACTACAGACCTATTTCAGATTTACCCTTTCTACCAAAATCACGATTCTTCTTCTTCTTCCTCGTTCGCCTCCCGTTAGATGAGCAGCCCGGTGTCCTCGATGAAGGCTGCCGTCCGTCGCAGCTCCTCCAGGCTGCCGTACAGCTTGGCTTCCACTGCTGTCGGTGTTGGCCAGTACTTCCTCCTGGATGCTGCATGTGTCGTACAGTCTTAAAGGATGTGGTCGGTTGTCATTGGTCTCTCACCACAAGGCCACTCTCCACTCTGTCCAATGCCAAATTTTGTGTGCATGTGGTGGAGCAGGCGGTTGTGTCCAGTCCTCAGGCGGAAGATCCTGACCTGTTCCCGTCGTTCCAGCAAACGGTATCTGTCTTCTGGGTTATATTTGGGGTGCTGGAGGCGCCACTTTATTCCTTGCTGTGCCTTGACGATTGCCTTGGTTTCATCGTATGACACCAGTTTGTTGGCCTGCTCCTTCTGTGCACCGTCTTTTGCCAGAATGTCCCCAAAATTACGCGAAAGAGTAGAATTGCGTCAACACCTCAGTCATTTGTCATCCAATGGCATTCTTCGGGTGTTCCAATCTGCATACAGACATAATCACAGTGCTGAGACAGCCCTTTTACACATGTCTAACACATTACTGTCTTGTCCAGATACGAAAGAAGTCTTAATTTTTTGTCTGCTCGATCTCTCGGCAGCTTATGACACAACAGATCAAGATATTCTTCCCAGCCATCTCCATAATACTTTGGAATCTCTGGTACAGCCCTCACTTCGTTGATTTTTTTTCTTTCCCAATCGCACTCAAAAGGTGTTCATCTACAGTTCTCATCCTGAAACCAGACCTCTTCCTGTTCGATATGGTGTTCGCCAAGGTTCAGTTCTTGTTCCAATATCATTCAGTTTGTACACTGAGCCACTGTCCGACATTATCAATGAACATCAGTGTGATTTTCACATGTTTGCAGATGACACCCAACTCACAAAAGCTTCTTCCCCAAGTTGTTTTTTGTTTGTTTGTTTGTTTTTCTTTTTTTTCTATCCTTCGCAAAAACATAGAAATGTGCATTGTTGAAGTGAAAGAATGGATGCTGAATAACAAGCTCAGACTCAATGAAGTCAAGACAGAAGCTATCGTTGAAGGCTCTAGGTCTGTGCTTAGTCATGTCCGGACCTTACCTTTATTGTCTGTAATGTTGTCAACTTCCGAAATTCTGTCAGAAATATGGGTACATATTTTGATTCAGTTCTGTCCATGCATGACCATGTCAGTAATTTATATAAAACTGCAACCTTCCATGTGAGAAAAATCCGTACCATTCGACCATAATTATCTGACTGTTGAAGCAACCTCTCAGCTTGTCTGTTCCTTGATTCCTAGTCGCATTGATAACTGCAATTCACGACTCAGTGGTTTGCCCTCTGATGTGATATCACGCCTTCAGATTTTCCTGAACAATGCTTCCAGAATCATTTACAAAAGGTCCAAGATCATGCCACCCCTTTCTTGTGGCAACTTCGTTGGTTACCCATCCAATACGGAATTCAGTACAAAACTGCCATATTAACTAAACACTACTTTGAAGGTTCTCTCCCATCTTACTTATGTCATTCACATTTACACTCCATCCCGTTCTCTCGGGTCTTACGGAGAAAAGCTCCTTCGAGTCCCCCAAGTCTCTTCAATGACATTTGGTCAAAGGGTTTTTCAGTATCAAGCACATTCTGTCTGGAATTCTTTTCTTCTGGAACTTTTTCAAAGGAAAACTTAAAACCCACCTGTTCAAAATGGCCTCTGCATGTGACGAAGCATAGTCCTTTGTCTCTTCACACCCTCTTACACTCCTCTTGTGTCCCCACTCCATTGGTGTATTCGTATGGTGTGTGTGTGGGTCGGTGTTTGCTCTGTGTGTGTGTGTATGTGTGTGTTTGGTGGTGGTGGTGGTGGTGGTGGTATATTTTGTGCCTTTTTCCTGCGATTATTCTGCAATTTGTAGTATTGTATTGGTGTACATAGCTTTTTTTTCTCCACTTCTGTCTCCTCAAGTGCTCTTGAGTGTTATAATGCACTATTGTATATGTATTGTCTCAAGTGAGTCCGTTATATTGGGAGTTTGCGCCATATAACTGCAATATATTGTTTCTATTACTATTATTTAAAAAAAAAAAAAACACCTGTATAAGCTTATCATTTCACCCTCAATAAATATCATTTTGTTTTGGCTTGACTTCACACACACACACACACACACGTTCACGCTAGTAAGAAAAGCTTACGGCAACAAGGGCGTGTATTGCAAGTCCGAGAAAATTTATCGAGCATTAATGGTCCTTCACACAGAAAGTGACATTTGTTTCCTGGTGGGCTGTTGCACTTTCGAGATGCGGAGTATGTTCCACCACCACAGGGCTTTGAGCATTCTGTTCTGTCCCATTCACCCCATCCATGGACATGGTCAGCTGAAAAGGTATAAACAATGATCATGATATAGTGGCGCGAAAAGCGCCCCATGTGTGTGCGACTTACTTGACTTTGGCGCCAAATCGCTGTGACGTCAACACACTACTTTGGTAAGTGTCGCGTTACCATATAAGAAATAGTTGACTCGCTAGCTTTGTCTCACATACGTATGAACAGAATACGAGTCTGGGAAGTGATTACGTTATATTTCAGCTGGTTTCAAGGCTATTTTTGTCCAGGCAGTGACAGACAAAATCGGTCTAGGTTAGATCCATTATTTCAATTGGTGGATCTAATCCTGACCATATGTGTGTGTGTGTGTGTGTGTGTGTGTGTGTGTGCGCGCGCGCGCGCGCGCCCGTGCGTGTGTGTTTGTGTGATCCCCATACGAATTCTTACACACTGCACAACACACAAACACACACGCGCGCGCCCCACACATGCACATTTATAACAGGGAGTGGAACAACCTACCTGACGGTGATATCGCGTTAACTCTCTCCATACGAACGGCGAAAGAGACGACGTTAACAGCGTTTCACCCCAATTACCATCATCAAAATATTGCAAGAGGAAGGCTCTTATACTGAAGAGGTGAATGTTGACAAAGAATACCACAATTCTTACGACGGAAGCTAAATGTTGGGTCATCCAGTCACCCACTGGACATCCGAGGGGTCTGTGTAGAGAAGAGAGGACTGGCCGTACTGAGTGAGTTAACTGGCTTCAGGCAAACGGTTCAGAGCCAACACACACTCCTATGTGGAACCCCCACTACCCCCCCCCCCCCCCCTCCCCATTGCAGTACAGTAAATTTCAACCCCAGCAACGCACATATCCAGATGCAGATTCACATATTCAGAACTCTGGTCGGCATTAGATCAGGCTGGTCGGGTTTAGATCAGGCAGGCTGGATTTAGATCAGGCACACCAATATTCTTAACAGCTTCCAAAGAACTAAAAAATAGGGCACAGAAACATGACAGATATTCTCCTATCACAGACAGTCTGTGAACCAAATTGATATGCTGTCAGTTGACAGTACAGAACCCAAATAAGTGACTAAATCTTCCGGTCGGATTTAGATCAAGCATACCAACGTTTTTTAACGGCTTCTGCAGAACTGAAATTAGCACATAGAAACACGATAGGCGTTGTATTCGATCACAGACAGTCGGACAAAAGTTATTGACCGTGCTGTTAGTCTACAGTAAAGCGTTGAGAACCAATGCAGGTGACTCAACCGGTCGGAATTAAGCTTAGATCGCTTTACCCCAGCGTACACCTCTTTACGACAATGAGCGCGTGCGCGGCTTCGGAGGCCGCCATGTTGTTTCCTTCAGTATCTTCGTTTCAAAATCTAGCATTCAATCGATAATTGACGATAGCATATGATTGAAAGGAGGCGAAGGAAGCTGCCTAATGTTTATTCAGAGAAAAAAAATGTGCTTGTTTCATCACTTACTGGATTATGTCCCACATGACTACAAAAAAATCAAATTAACTTCATCGCACAGATGTCAGTTGAGGGAAAAGGAAAACCCAACCAGTTAACTCCCTTGTATAACTGCAGCATGAATTTTGTTACTTGTTAGATATCAGCCCTTTTCACCTCATACGACGCTTTTTGACACACTTGTGCAAATAAAGAGACACAAACTACATCATCGACGTGCTTAGTGCATATAATTAGTTTGCTGTGGATACTGAATGAGCTAGAATGAACATAACAGAGAAATTGAATGGACCCAGTGTAAAACAAAGCTTGTAGACACGGATCTACGCAGATCTGGAGAAAACGGCTACAAAGTGCTTGAGACAATTTCTTCTTTAGCGCAGACTTTAAAGAATTTCTTTTATGCCAGATATATACCAAAATAACATGATTTAAACAGCGTTATATCACTTCGAATACAAAGTGAAAGTGCCAGATTTTCTAAATAGAAAATATAAATGTGGCAGTAATTTTTTGGTGCAAATATTCTGGCTTTCTTTTTTTTCTTTTTTCTTTTTTTTTTTTTTTTACTCATACCAGAGGCGCATTGTCATCATAATCAGAATGAATGGAAAGAACTGATTTTTTTTTCTTTTCTATTTTTGTGCCGAATTCGGTGTCATCTGACGAAGTAATACCAGAGAAAATGACAATGTTAATGTTTACCAAGGACACACACAGAGACAACCGAACAGCATCGGGTTATAATATAGACTCACATTGTTTACACAAGTGAGTCAAAAATTGTATGCGCTTTGTCCTATCAAGATTGGATTATTGCAAATCTCGTTTGGCCGGCCTTTTCAAATATCTGACAGACTTCAACGAATTCAGAACAACGCTACCAAACTCATTTTTAGAGCTTCTAAATCTGACCATGTTTCTCCTCTCCTTCAGTCTCTCCACTGGTTGTCTGTTTCAGATTGAATAGACTATAAGTTATCCATTCTGTACTCAGCAGGTCTGACCCAGAGTATCTTTCTGAATCTCGTTTGGCCGGCCTTTTCAAATATCTGACAGACTTCAACGAATTCAGAACAACGCTACCAAACTCATTTTTAGAGCTTCTAAATCTGACCATGTTTCTCTTCTCCTTCAGTCTCTCCACTGGTTGTCTGTTTCAGATTGAATAGACTATAAGTTATCCATTCTGCACTCAGCAGGTCTGACCCAGAGTATCTTTCTGAATCTCGTTTGGCCGGCCTTTTCAAATATCTGACAGACTTCAACGAATTCAGAACAACGCTACCAAACTCATTTTTAGAGCTTCTAAATCTGACCATGTTTCTCTTCTCCTTCAGTCTCTCCACTGGTTGTCTGTTTCAGATTGAATAGACTATAAGTTATCCATTCTGCACTCAGCAGGTCTGACCCAGAGTATCTTTCTGAATCTCGTTTGGCCGGCCTTTTCAAATATCTGACAGACTTCAACGAATTCAGAACAACGCTACCAAACTCATTTTTAGAGCTTCTAAATCTGACCATGTTTCTCCTCTCCTTCAGTCTCTCCACTGGTTGTCTGTTTCAGATTGAATAGACTATAAGTTATCCATTCTGCACTCAGCAGGTCTGACCCAGAGTATCTTTCTGAACTCCTCCATATCTATACTCCGTTTCGCCAACTCCGTTCTTCCTCTCAGGACACCTAACGTCAGAAGTTAGACCTTCGGTCACAGATTATTTTATTTTCAATTGCCAAAGACGTGGAACAGGCTCCGTGATAAATTCCGACAACATGACTCAAATTTTGTCTAAAAACTACCCTCTTCCCTCAGCAATAAGTTTCACTGTGGCAGGTCCACTCCTTCGCGTGTGGTATGCTTGACTATGTGTATTTATGTATATGTACACATACACATGCATGTATATAATGTGTCCGTGTGTGCGTGCGTGCGTGTGCGTGTGTGTGTGTGTGTGTGTGTGTGTGTGTGTGTGTGTGTGTGTGGAGTGCGACTGCTATGTACACATGTTTGAATGCATGTATGTATTGTGTGTCCGTGTGTGTGTACGCCCACGCGCGCGCGCGTGTGTGTGTATGTGTGTGTGCGTGTGTGCACACGCGCGCGCACAGTTTGTTTGTCATATTTTGATGTGTGTACGTAACGCTTATGTAATGTGTTACGTGAGGAAAACAAAAAACAAAACAAAAACATAACTGACATGTTTTGTAAAGCACCTACAGCAGATTTATGTGCAGTGTGCTATGTAAGTATCCATTATTTTTATTATTATTACTATCATCATCATCATTATCATTATTATCATTATCATTGTTGTCATTATTATCTTATTCTCATTTTTTGGCGTCCTAAACTGTTGTGTATAAAATTATATTGGTTACATTTTCATAGTTTGTGGGACCAAAAACGGAAAAAGCACTATGGTGGCACGTTAGTTAAGTGACTGAATATGCAACAAAATAATGGCCGAATTCCGCTGAAACTGTTATACTGTATTTCACATCTACTAACAGTAATATTGTTTCGTAATGCACAAAAACTGCCGATAAAATATGTTCCTGAGTTTAGGATGTTAGAATAGGATTTTACCATTCTTCTTATTATTATTATCATCATTATCATCATTATTATCATTAATCAATTGGCTTATAAGAATCTGAACATAAGTATTCATCATGAAAAACAGATTTTTGAAGACGTTTGGTGACGTACTGGGACAGAGTACTGTCAATATAGGTACATTTGTTCACACCATGTCTGTCCGTTCACGGAGATCTTGAGCTCAAGGTTGTGTCTGGAAAACACGGCGATTTGCGCCTCGATCATAATTCACTAAGAGTTTTCAGTTTCAGTTTAAGTAGCTCAAGGAGGTGTCACTGCGTTCGGACAAATCCATATACGCTACACCACATCTGCCAAGCAGATGCCTGACCAGCAGCGTAACCCAACGCGCTTTGTCAGGCCTTGAGAGAGAAAAAAAAGGTGAATAAATAATAGATAAGCTTACATAAATAAATAAATAAATATTAGTTATAATATAAAAAGGTAGTAGCAATTATAATAATAAAATAATAATAATGATAATAAATAAATAAATAAATAAGACAACAATGATGATAAATAAGCAAATAAATGTAAAACATGTAGACACACATTCACACATACACCCACACATGCATAACAGATATGCACCAAACATGCAGTTTCACAGATATGAAAGCACAGTCAAATACACATAAACGTACATGAGCTCCAACACACACACACACACACCACACACATTACCCTGCACCTCCTCTACCCCCCTCCTCCACACACTCATTTCTAGTCTACGTATCGCAGCTTCCACGGCACACACACACAGACACACACACATGAACACTTACTTGTACAAGCACACACACATACGCCCATATCTCCCACCCCCAAACCCACACACATATATACAAAGATATATATATACGTTCCAATATCCTGTTGCTCCCACAGTGTAGGCATGCATACACTCACATACCTTATCCTCTACCCCACCTCCCCTCCGCACCCCCACTTCCCCCTCACACACACACACGCACGTGCACAGAACTCTCCTGACACTTGTGTACACTTACACTCTCGCGCATGCACAAACGCACTCAAAAACACAGACCCACACATACACACAAACACACACATACACACACGCACAGAGGCTGCCACTGACTGGCCGCAAGAGGGATGGGAAAAGATCTCTGATGCCAAGAACGTGGCGTCTAATGTGTTGCTCAGTCTATTGTATTTGGAAATGATGCCGATATTTGTTTGTTTTGCAAAGCATCGTGCTCTACCTTTCATGTTAGACTTACGGCCGCTCCCTCTCTCTGCTTTTATTTCTTTGAGGTGATTGATGGTGTAATGGCCTTGTACCTGTTCTCTTTGATATTCTTTGACTTTTCTGAGGATTTCCGATTTTCTTAGATGTAGGCCGCTCGTTGGTGTTGCGTTACCAGCAAGTCTGTCAGCTCGCTCATTTCCCTTAACACCTGCATGTCCCGGGCAGTATGACCATGTGAGTTTTTTAATCTGAAAGTTGCGCATTGCCTTATGCCACTCTGGGCTTCCGATTCCGTTTTCAGTTTTCTGTATGAGGTTCATTGAGTCGGTTAGAATCATGGCATGTTGGTTTCCGGGCGTATGGATGGACGATAGCCACTGGAGGGCATGTGTCACAGCTTCAACTTCCATCATTAGGCTGGAGGTTGTGACTTTGTAGGCAGCGTTCTCTTCCCTAATTGTTTTTCCATTCTGTTTCGCGGTGAATCCCCAACCAGATTGGTCTTTGGTGACTGAGCCATCTGTGTATATGATGATGTCCTCTTCTTTACTGTTTTCTTGTATGAGTAGCTTCACTTCTGCATCAGTTTTGCCCTCTGGCCATTCCCGACAATGTCTTCCTAGAGTGAGTGAAATGGCTGTGTTGAATAGATGGTTGAGGTTTTCGGGGTTTTTCTCCCATTCTTTTGTTTCTTTCAGGTCTTGTAGTCGGCATACTAGCTGGATTGTGTCTTCTGCTTGCCCCATCCATGATCTTCCTCGTCCTAGACGGCTGCCTTTGGTTCTTTGACTGCATCATGCAGTGGGTTTTGAGGGTTTTCTAATGCTTTGAAGTAGGTCTTGACCTGTTCTAACTTGTTTCTGGCCTGCACTGAAGGAAGGTCAAGCAGGTATCGCATGGTTTCTGTGGGCGTGTCTTTTGTTGTTCCAAGGATCAGCCTCATAGCTTCATTTTTAGGAGGTTGCTTTGAGATGGTGTGATCCATTTCAGTATGAAACCAAAGAGACAATCGTCATCGAAAAATTAAGACGCAGAAGAAACAAAAGAACGGCACCGAACAGGATGCAAACTATTCAGCCCCCATGGTGGAATACCGACACACAGAGAGCCTGGATAGAAAAAAAACATGCGGCTGTCAAACTTTGGCAAAAAGAAAGAACAAAACCATCTCTGGACAAAGATATTGAAACAAAAATGAAAGGAAAAACTAAACAGTTTGAAATCATTGCTCAAGAAGCCAAAAATGACAAGTGGAAACAGTTTTGCGAGGCACTCAGTTATGACTCAACATTGATAGAGTTCTGGCAATTTTATCATCGCATGGAAGGGAAAACGTGCACAACAACAACCCCAGACATGGTAGACACTGACGGAACCAAGCTTAAGACAAACGAAGAAAAAGGATCCGCCCTGCTCAAACGTTTCATACAACAGAGCGATCAAAGAAACTTAGATGAGAAAAAGAAATATGTTGAGGAGTTAAACCAAACCCTTATGCAGACTGGACCTGATGATAACTTGACAATAGATGATCTAAACGAAGCAATAACTAAATGCAAGAAAGAATCAGCTCCTCGCCCAGACAAAGTTCGCTACTCGGACATCAAGGAACTATCGGAAGAAGACAGAAACAAACTTTTCAATCTATATCAAAACAGTTTCCGCAATGGACATGTGCCGGAGGGCTGGACACACAGCTTCTTAAAACCCATACCAAAACCAGGAAAGGACCATCGTCAGGTAAGCGGCTTCTAGATCCTAACTATGCAAAACATTGCTGGAAAGCTCATGGAACGCATGATAGCCAGGAAACTTGCAAGGGATCTTGAACACAGGCACATTCTCCCTTCAAATCAAGGTGGTTACAGAACAGGCAAGTCCACATGGGAAAATGCAGCTGCTTTTGCATATGAGGTGTATGAAGGTTTTCAAAGAAAAAAAGAAACACTAGCAGTAGCAATCGACCTTGAAGATGCCTACAATAAAGTCCAGTTTGCGCACCTCATGGAGCTGCTACTAAGGTATGGAGTAAGTTTGACACTGACAAGATGGATAGCAGCAGCGCTTCAGGAAAGAACCGTCGTCCTACGTCTCGGAGATTGGATGTCTGCACCTTCTAAACTATCCATGGGACTGCCACAAGGGTCTCCGCTCTCTCCTGTCCTCTACAATGTCAACACGAAGGGCCTTGCAGACTTAAACAACAATGGAATAGCTCGGGTGCTTACTCTTGTGGATGATGGCCTGGTCTTCAAAACTTCGAAAGATGCTCAGGAAAGAACTAAAGCCGTCCAGAAACAACTAAACGATATTGCTCAATGGTGCAAAGACACATGATCTTCCATCAATCCAGCGAAAGCCCAAACGTTGCTGTGCACCCTCAACAACAAAACCGCGAGCAAATCACCACCTTCTGTGTCATTCGATGGGATTCAGATCGAGAAAACTGAATGCCTACGCAACCTAGGAATACACTTCGACAGGATGCTGACCTTCAGAAAACATACGGAAAATACTGTTCTCAAATGCAAAAAGGGCCTTTCAGTCTTAAAAGCAATGGCAACCAAAGGTATTGAACAACGCCACCTCTTCCTGCTATACCAATCACTCGTTCTCAGTGTGATCGACTACGGACTTGGGCTAACAACACCGTCACTAAGAGAATTGAACTAAATAAATCTTATTTTGCAAGGGTAATAGAGTAAGCATGACAATGCTTTTTTTCCTCCAGCTCTTGAAGGGGAAACAGTAACATGAAATAAAGGGGGCAATCATTATATCAATATATGATGGAGTCTCCCGTCGGTCCGACGGAAGAGTAGGCAGGCAGGCTTATCTGTTGGTGTGTGTCCTCATATGGGAGAAGAGGCCGATTCTGGATGTGCAACACTTCCCACAGGTGTTGCAAGGGAACACGTCTCCAGAAGTTGAGCCCTGCTTCCTTCGCTCATGCTTCTCCTTAATGGCCAGTGTTCTCTTGTTTTCAAACGTCTTTAGGCCAGTAGAGCACAGCATCCTCCAGTGACAGCGGTCAAGGGATTCAGTTTCCCAGGAAGCGATGTCTATGTCACAGGCTTTGAGGTTTGTCTTTAAGGTGTCCTTGAAGTGCTTGCAGGGTCTTCCAAGTTCATGGTGGCATTCCTTCAGCTGGCCATACAAAAGCATCTTCGGGATCCTGCTGTCTGTCATGCGGACAACGTGTCCTGTCCAGCATAGCTGGCACTGGATCAGGAGGCTTTTGATGCTGGGCAGGCCGTTCCTCTCTACGACCTGGAGGTTGGAGACCCTGTCTTGCCACTTTATGCCGAGGATCTTTTGTAGGCATCTCTGGTGAAACTGCTCAAGTTGTTGAATGTGACGGCGATACGCCGTCCATGCTTCACAGCAGTACAACAAGGTGGTCAGCACAACAGCTCTGTAGGTTTTGATTTTGGTGCTGAGCCTGATGCCTTTGTTGTTCCACAGCCTGTTGTTGAGTCTGCCAAAGGCTGAGCTGGCCTTGGCGATGTGCAGCGTCACTTCTGCATCAAGGCCTCCGTTGCTGCATAGAGTGCTGCCCAGGTAGCAAAACTTGTCGGCTGACTTGATCTCTGTGTCCTTGATTTTGACTGCAGGTAGGGGGGGGGAGGCACTGGGGTTCTGTGAGCTAGCCAGTTCGTACATGGACTCGGTCTTGCTGAGGCTGATGGTGAGTCCAAAGCGCCTGCAGGAGGTTGAGAACCTGTCCATAATGAACTGCATGTCCTCATGGGTGTGTGCAGCAAGCGTGCAGTCATCAGCAAAGAGGAACTCTCTCATCAGTGCCTCAAACACCCTGGACCTGGCATGGACTCGCTGCAAGTTGAAAAGTTTGCCATCTGTGCAAAACTGAATGTAGATGCCCCAGTCACAGTCTTGGAAGGTGTCAATAAGCATGGCAGAGAAGAGAATGGAGAACAGTGTGGGTGCCAGGATGCAGCCCTGCTTCACTCCATTTACCACAGGGAACGGATCCGACATGTCAGTATTTTCCTGTACTCTCGCCTGCATGCCATCGTGGAAAGACGCAATCAGCTGGATAAGGCTCTCTGGGCAGCCGAACTTTAGGAGGATCTTCCACAGACCATGGCGGTTCACTGTGTCAAAGGCCTTAGTCAGGTCTAAAAAGACCATGTGGAGCTCCATGTTCTGCTCACGGCACTTCTCTTGCATCTGGTGTTTGGCAAACACCATGTCACATGTTCCCCTGCCACACTGTGCTTCAGGGATGACTGTGTTGGAGACATGGTCAACCAGTCTGTTCAGTATGATGCGGGCGGAGATCTTGCCGGAGATGCAGAGGAGAGATTCCATGGTGGTTATCGCAGGATGTTTTGTCTCCCTTCCGTGTGTAAATGTGGACAATAGAAGCATCCTTGAAATCCTGGGGAACCTCCCCTCTCTCCCAGATAGACTGGAACAGGGCAGTCAGCTTGTCTGTCAGCAACTCGCCTCCATACTTGTAGACGTCAGCCTGGATTCCATCTGCTCCTGGTGATTTTCCTGACATTGTCAGCTTCAGGGCCTTCTGGGTCTCGACTTGGTGGGAGGGGCAGCTAGCGTGTCATTGACTGGTAGCTGTGGGAGGGCTGCAATTGCCTCGTCAGATACGGACGAGTCCCTGTAGAGGAGGGTGTTGAAGTGCTCTGCCCAGTGGGCAAGGATGTCTTTCTTGTCTGTCAGGAGGGTGGTCTGGTCCGAGGTTCAGACACGGGTTGATCATGTGACTCTCGGCCCATACACAGCTCGGAGACCATCATGGAAGGTCTTCATGTCGTTAGCATCAGCAGCGGACTGAAGCTCTTCGGACTTTCTATCCCACCAGGTGTTCTTTATCTCATGCAGCCTCTTTTGTACGAGTTGCTTGGTTTGCAAGAACTGGTTGTCCTTCCTCTGGCAGTCTTTATTGGAAATGTGATCCTGATGCCGTATATGCAGTGTGTTCAGGAGCTTGGAGATTCTACTGTTGTTCTCGTCAAACCAGTCTTTGTGGCTCCTCTGTACAAAGCCGAGAGGGGGCTGGGCGTGGGTGGGAGCAATTTCCAGTCACATTGTATATAAACAATGTAGTGAGCTCATCCATGTGCCATTACTACTAAACGCTAAAAAGGTATAGCAGATTAAAAATAATAAATAAAAGAGAGGGGAAACGTTTGAGTGTGATTTGCAATAGTGGAAATTGTACTATATTTACCTGAAAAAATGGGGAAAATAATATTTTTTGAAAGTCGTGATGTTTTCATGGTGTTTAATGCATACTGGGAGTGAAATCGAGAGTCGTGAACCAGAATACGCAAGGCTGGATTGATATGTCTATTCTGGGAATTGGGACGTTTAATTTTGTTTTGATTTCGATTCTCATTTATGGAACATTTATTCAGTAGGTAGTCTGGTGCACGACCTGTCACTATTTTGTGCATCAGTACTCCTATATTGTAAGTCAGTTTTTGATGCAACGGTAGAATTTTAAGAGTTCTGTGGTGAGATTTTGTCAAGGATGAGGTTTTGTCTAGTACAGTTTTAAGCGTACGTTTGTGAAGGCTGAAAAGTGGCTTAAAGGCATTGGTGCTTGCAGTATCCCATGGGGTTGACGCATAATTAACAATGGAGTGGATAAGGGCCTGAAAAAAACAATTTTCTTGAGAACTAATCAAGGAAGTGTTTGATTTTTGATAGCTGGTATGTTTTTATGGAAATCTGCTTGCATATGTTAGTTATATTATGAGTCCAAGAAAGCTTGTTGTCTATTGTTATACCTATGACCTTGTGGTTGTCAACTTCATTAATGGCTTGGTTATTTATTTGAATGGGGGAAAATGTATGTGTGAGGCTTTGTCTTTTTTGTGTGGTTGTTTTTAATATAGTCTTGGTTTTGTGAGGGTGGATTGCTATGTGGTTATCATCAGTCCATTCTATTAGGCTGTTTACGCTATGCTGCATAGACAGCATGAGCTGATTTATGCATCTATGGCTCGTGTGTAAAGTTGTGTCATTTGCGAAACGTTCGCAGGATGTTTGAATATGAAGGGGAAGATCATTAATATATAATGTGAAAAGCAAAGGACCCAGGACAGAACCCTGTGGGACTTAATACTTTAGTGATTGTAAGGACGAGCAAGACGCATTGACAATTACACATTGTCGTCTGTCTGTAAGATATGAATATAGGAGATTCAAGGTACTGGTGGAGAGATGGCACAGCGATAGTTTTCTGATAAGATCATGGTCAATTACATCAAGTGCTTTTTTTTAATCTATAGATAGAACATCACAGTATTAATTGATATTGACTTTGTTAAGCCATGATCAACAATATTAATCAGCGAGAGAGAGAGAGAGAGAGAGAGAGAGAGAGAGAGAGAGAGAGGTGCGAAACGGAGCGAAATTGTATTTACCCAGGGTGATGACATAATCAGGTAATATACAATTTTAATTTAATTTCCACCTACCTCCAGGGTGTAAAAAAAAGATGAATAGAAAAAAGAGAAGATACACACAAAAAAACCCCAAAATGGAACACTAAACAACACTCAATGAAATTGACTAACAACGTACGACATAGACAGAGGATGCTCTATCCCCACTACCACCCCCACCCACTCCCCTCACCCCCATCAAATAAACTATATTGATGATGTATTATTGAAAAAAAAAAGACCCACAAAAAACAACAACAATGACACCAACAACAAAGCAAACACACACCCAACACCGTAGACCAATTAATGAAAAGATTAATTAATTAGCAAATAATAGTGATAATAATAATATTAACAGTAATACTAATGAGGATATTAATAAAACAATAATGATGATTATGATGATGATGATAATAATAATAAGAAACAAATGAAAAAACGCCTTTGACCTATTGCTCAGAACCAAACTGAAGGGAGCATGAAATACTCACCACAGCAATCACCGGTATTACAAGACGTTCTCTCATTGCTCGTCCCTTCACAGTAATGGGAACATCCGGGGTTCGTGTTTAAACTCTTGCAGATCCGCGTTCTCTTATGCGTGCCGAAACACGTTCTTGAACATTGTTCGAACGGTGTCCAGTTTGTCCAGCCGTCCCGTTCGTAGTCTGAGAGTATACACACATGGATGGATGCATGCACTGTAATGACATGAAATAAACACAAAACAAAGACATGATGACGGCGATGTGGCGCAGTGGTTTCAATGCAGGGGTAAGAGGGCACAATCCATTCACACACATGTCAATGACATACAGAGACTAAAACTGAAGAGGAAAATCATATATATGGAGTTTGTGGTACACCAATGGAAACAATGGCAACGGAACCAAGTAAGGGTACAGAGACGTCACGGTAATTTATGGATTGGCACCTTCTACGAAGAGACACATCGTCAACATGCCATACATATACAGTGATACATTCATCAGAGACACATTCAACAAGTTATACAAGGCACCAGAGTAGTACTTTCTATCATACACACCGCACTATGTCACACAAATCACAGAACAGTAATGATCGGGACGCATCAATCGGATAAGATAATAAACCGAGATCCCGTGTACAGCATGCACTACGCGAACGTAAGTAGACACGGCAACAAGAGAGTTATCCTTTGCAAAATTTGATAGTATAATCCACTCTAGTCTAACATTCATGTGTGTGTGTGTGTGTGTGTGTGTGTGTGTGTGTGTGTGCGCGCGCGCGCGCGCATGAATATATGCAAGCGCATGTGTGTGAATGTTTTTAGGCGAGCGCGCGCGCACCTGTGTGTGTATGTGAGTGTGCGTGTGTGTGTGTGTGACAGAAGCTTGACTGAATGACACAGGAAACGAATGATGAGCGCCCAAAGGTTCTACGACTATTGTGCAAATGACCCCGTGTTCGTACAGTGTTTTGAGCTTGGCCTAAGATATTCGCTATATCAGTATCACACCAATCAACCAGAAAACTTACTGCAGCAACGTGGAAGTTCCCCACAGTTGGTCTGTTGAGAACTATCACCATAGCACGTTGGAGAGCAGGAGTTCCGCGTCAAACATTTTCGAGTCCTTGTTCTGCGTCCTGTTCCACACGTCACTGGACACGGTCCATATGCAGACCAGCTGGACCATGGGACACTTCGACTCGCTGGGGATACAGGCCATGGATCAAATCGTTCAAATCAATGCTAATTTGAATGCGTCTGTGAACTTATATCTGTTATTGATAGTAATAAAATTCATCGTGTCGCCGGAAACGGCACGGACTGGCGATTAGGGGGTTGTATGTTCAAACCTGATCAGCGGTATTAATGTCTCAACATGACTTTTTCCTGTGCTGGCGTGTTCAAAGGAAGTTGTTCGGTTTCATCTGATCAGTATATAATCTAATGCGTGTGTGTTGTGTTGTGTTGTGTTGTGTTGCGTGTGTAGGAAGGGGTGAAACACGCTTTTTTCCCTCACTGTAGCATTGTTTTTCCTCATGGTATGGTTTTTCGTTCTCTGGCTACTTGCAGACACAAAATACGAAAAAAATATATAACAGCCACAGGTATTTAAGCATTTGATTAAACTGTTACATTCCAGAAAAGTACTCACGCCTTGGAGTTGGGCGACATCTATCTGAAACAGTTGACATGTACAAAAACAATATGAAAAAGTATAAAAAATATATATATATATTAAAAAATCTACTGTTATACACACACGCGCGCGCGCCGTGTGTGTGTGTGTGTGTGTGTGTGTGTGTGTGTGTGTGCTGGTGAGTTTGATGCTCTTCGTGTATCCATGCTTTCTTGATAATAGTCTTTTCAAATCGTTCAAATTAAACGTGCTCTTCTTTTGTTTATGCCTCACAGCATCCTTATTGTCCTTCCAATGGTTACATAAAGTTTGATTTTGCCGCCCCCCCGCCCTCTCTCTCTCTCTCTCGCTCGCTCGCTCTGTCTATTTCTTCACCACACGCGCACGCAGTTTCAAAACAGAGTATATGATGACATTTCTGGAAGGACGATTGCCCTACTCTAGAATTTCCTGGATGTCTCTTTCTTTGAGAGCTATGACACACAAGTCGTCTCTATGTTCGCCCAGGTATATGTTCTCTCGGTTCTATGTTCCCAGAAAACTTTTCTTTTGGTCTATGTTCCACCAGGTCGATTTTTCTCCTGGTATATTTTATATTATGTTCGTCCAGGTCCATACATGTTTCGCCACCCATACACTTTGGGCTGTGGTCAGTGGTCAGCAAAAAGATGCGGAAAGATGTTGACGCGAGCTGTACACTTTGCATTACTGGTCAATGAATACAGAATTGTCAAACAAGGTCAAAAGCAACATCATTGCAAACACAATACAAAGCTGATTATGAACTGTTTTCAGAACTGGTGAGAAATGGCAAGAAATGGTCAGTTGTAAGTTGTTTTCAGTTAATAGTCAAATCCTGTGAAGAAGTCCCAATTTTGAATAACCGTCAAGTCACAAAATAATACAGTTTGAACAATTAAACAGAAATATGGTCAACAGCCGTCATTCAGCGGTTAAAAAAGTTACAAAACAAAGCATTTTGAGCATTTATGTGATGTGGTATGTAGTAGACTCCAGCTGCAAGTAGTAATCAGTGATGGTCAGCAGTTGTCGATAGCGGTCGGATAAAGGTCAGATCCTGCTAATACCATCACAAAGTAATGTAGGTTGAACACGTTTGTGGTCAGCAGTGGTCGGGCAGAGATCAAACACCTGCCAAGACATAACGTGCTGTCATGACAAGATTATGCAATCTGAGCACTCTGGTGTTGTGGTCAGTCGTGGTCAGCAGTAGCCCTAGACCTAGGGGAACACAGACCTGGTCGAACAAAAACCTGGATGAACACAGACTTGGCTAACAGTAAATTTGTTGAATCGGGAACACAGACCTTGGGGAACATAAAGCTGACCCCGTCCTGGACAGGGAGTGGGAAAAGTGACAGGGGGAAAGTCCTCGCCATCTGTCTGACCGAGGGGTCTACCGGCTGCGTGAACACACCTGCCACGGCATATACTTCTCTCTCTCTCTCTCTCTCTCTCTGCAAAATGTGTCGCAAAGAGCGATAAATCACGTTTTGGTGACAATTTCTGGAATTATAACATCAGCACTGGTTTGGGGGCATACCATCTCAATTTCAAAATGAGGATACATGCACATAACTGGATCAGTACCCCTTATTTAATACCCAAAATCTTATGGCAATAAATATTTACTTTCACAGTTTCTTCCAGTGTAGCCATGGTCACAAGTGCACCTGTAGCCAGAAGAGGTACTTGTGCATCTTCCATGTCTGCATGGGTTGGGCGTACATGCCTTTGTAACTGGCACTGTGTGAAAATCGATCAATCAATACATGACATGAATCAATTAAACAAACCAAAGACTAAATATAAACGAATAAATACGCATCACACGTATATGGGTTACTTTCCATAGTAGGGACCAATATGTGACATGGGTATAAAACAAAAATGAAAATAATATCAACATTCTTGGGGATTTCAGAAAGGTACATTTCTGCTGTTTTCGTTATGCATGATGGTTTTGTTTTTGTTGTTTGTTTTTGTGTGTGTTTTTTTCTATAGAATGTAAGATGGTACGTGTACTGGTAGGTCTCACAGTACATTAGTCGTGTATTTATTGTATGTCTATAAACGTCCTGAGAAACATGGACGATAAAATCACAAAAGATTTCGCAACACAGATATTTGATCGGAATAAAAGCTGGAAACAATGATGAATAAGTAAGGTTAAAACAGACACGTGATATTATAATACAAAATTTTGGTTAACGGTGTCAAAGAATATATTTTGAACTTCAAATTTTGTTACACTGCACAGAAATTTTGCATTTGCATACAAGCTGCCTGTGGTAATAACATTCACAGTTTTAAAGAATACACACACTATCAGATCACAAAATTAAACAACCCAAGCATACATACATCACTACTTGATTACAAAAAACACTAAACAACCAATATGTTTTAGATATTAGAGGTATCCATTACAGGTGTGTGTGTGTGTGTGTGTGTGTGTGTGTGTGTGTGTGTGTGTGTGTGTGTGTGTGTGTGTGTGTGTGTGTTTGTTTTGTTTTGTTTTTGTTTTTTTTGATGATGTCTAATGTATCATGAACATCTGGCATCCTGAACAACAAAGACACATCTTCACTTCCATGAAAACTGATCAGTGAAACATGTTATGAAGCTTGCACCCTTTAAACAAGCTAATATTATCATTAGAAACTCGTGGCGTCTTCTGAATAGTTGATGAATATGACAAAGCAAAAATATTCAAAAGATGACACTCAAAACAAAATACACACAAAAAACAGCAAGAGCACAGTTGGAGACCTGAAAGCAAAATAGGTACTTTTAACAGTAAAAGAGGGGTAAACAGGGTAAGACTTTTTCCACGTTTCGACGTGGGCGGAGCTAATCAACCTGATTTTTATAATGAAGCAAATGATCATATCGAACAGAACTACTGCTATTCCGGTAAAAGAAACAGGTATTCAAAGACAAATTTACGAGGAAAAAAAAAAAAAAAGAAAAGAAAAGAAAAGAAAAACAATTTTCTTGTGCTGCCCACAACTCTCCTGCCTATAAGTGTGTAGTTCTCTGATCACACCCACCCACAATCCATCCTATTTTAAGAAGAAATTCTGAAATAATTTCATTGTGCTTTTGTTTTGCAAGCTGCAAGAACTATCACACAAAAGTCTGCTCTCAAAATCTGACCATAGACAAGGAGGATGCAAAATTATATCACTCACGAAGGTTGAAAGTATTTTCGCGAGGAACACACTGACAGTTGCAGCTTATGATACATGAATATATCAATCCGCTGTTGTAGCAATTTCAAAGGCATTAAAGTGGTTTCGACTTCTGTCGTTAAAAATACGAAAATGCGATCTTTGTTCAGACACATTTAACATAAAAAGGAGGATTCGGAAAAAAAGGCATTTTCAGTTCATTCTAGTTTATCAACATAACCATTTTTCCCCATTAAATTCGCCTTTTCAGGTATGAGCAAGTGTCAGCCTTTTTTGTGACTGAAATTTGTCATGTTTTTGTGCGGGGAAATGTACTGGATAGGATACATCTCGAAAGTTATGTGCACTGGGACAGAAGACGTTACGACGGTATCGCGGCTCAAAATACAGAAATAAAGAAAAATGTGAGTTACCCACGACATATATACAGAAGTGATGTACACTGGTCATACGACTTCTTTCTGTTTTATGTATGTCTTTTTTCAGTCAAACAAACACGCAACGCAAGTACTGTCTGCATGTCACACACTTGATAACATCTTTTTTGCTCAAGATCGGATAAGAACCGCTTCAAAAACATATTAAAAACGTTGTTTTTTCGCACCCATCTTTGAAGAATGACCAATATATACATACTTTTTTTTTAATGTAAAAATGGACTTGAATTTAACGATATATTTTGGATAAGTTACAGGTAACAACATCAGTATCAATATTAATCATCAATATGCCAGTAGCTAAGTGAATAAACAGGGAAGGTAGCAAAACGTTAGGCTTGCAAGCAAACGAGCGAGTGATTGTGCGAGTGAGTTTAAGTGAGTCTGAGCAAGTAGGCCGAAGTAATTTTTTTAATTAGAAAAAGACAACAACTGAATCGATAATGACTAAAGTATTTAAAGAAGAAGAAGAAGAAATAGAAGATGATAATGAACGAGACATTCTTGAGCTTTGTCATATACAGATACAGACATACAAGCATACACACTATCATAATTATACATACACAGACAAACGTGTATACACGCACATGCATACACTCGTGCATACACACATGCACACACGCACACTCAAACACTGACACAGACCCCGACAGAGACACAGACTGAGACACACACGTATGACCAAATGCATTTTAATGTGAATCGCTATTACAAATAGATAAATGAATTAAAAAATTAAAAAAAAAGAAAAGAAAAAAAAAGTTGATAATTAAGCTCAATGTGGAATGCATCACAGGTTTACTCACAATAGTGGAGAAGATATATTAATAAATGTGTCCCAATTGACGAGGTAAGAACGACTGACACTGAAGACAGTTCAAGTTTCATCTTTCTTTCGTCCTGGAAAAGATGTATAAACGGGCTTTAATTTCAATGTCGCCATCTCTGGAAAAGGAGGAAACAGATCGTCCGAAGCTCAATTATTGTTTTGTTTATGTCGAACAGTGACTGTCAGACTCTTGATCCCCCCCCACCCCCTCCTCCTCCCAGCTTTGTTTTTTTTTCTTCACTCCACTGTTTCCACGTGGAGCGTTTGATGAATTCGCTCACCTGGTGGCACAGACTGCACAGTTTCGAGAGAGCAGCAATGGTAAAAAGTTCTGCTTTCTCGTCGGCTGTCAAGGCCTTTTTTCCTGCAGGGTCAGGTGAGACTCTGTGTGTGTGTGTGTGTGTGTGTGTGTGTGTGTGTGTGTGTGCCGGGAGTCGCCGTATCAGAAATCGACTTCAACACTATCGCATTTCCTTCTTCCTCATGTCAGAAAAAAATGTTCAAAATTATTTTGAAAAAAAGGGGAAGGAAACCCATTGTATTTGTCAAGACAACGCAGATAGCTGACCAGGAAACTCACTGACTCAATGCTAAGTAGAGGTGGTGACAGAAAGGGGGAAACAAATATATTTTTACCTGCCCGAACTGCAGAGTGTGTTTCAGTGAAATTGCTTCCAGCTGTCTGAACTACAGGGAGTGTTACAGTGAAATTGCTTCTACCTGCCACAGTGAAATTGCTTCTACCTGCCCTAACTGCAGAGTGTGTTACAGTCAAATTGCTTCTACCTGCCCGAACTGCAGTGTGTGTTACAGTAAAATTGCTTCTATCTGCCTGAGCTGCAGAGTGTGTTACAGAAAAATTGCTTCTAACTGCCTGAGCTGCAGAGTGTGTTACAATGAAATTGCTTCTACCTGCCTGAGCTGCAGAGTGTGTGACAGAAAAATTGCTTCTACCTGCGTGAGCTGCAGAGTGTGTTACAATGAAATTGATTCTACCTGCCTGAGCTGCAGAGTGTGTTACAATAATTGCTTCAAACTGCCTGAACTGCAGAGTGTTACAGTAAAATTGTTTCTACCTGCCCGAACTGCAGAGTGTGTTACAGTGAAATTGCTTCTACTTGCCCGAACTGCAGAGTGTGTTACAATGAAATTTCTTCTACCTGCCTGAGCTGCAGAGTGTGTTACAATGAAATTGATTCTAAGTGCCTGAGCTGCAGAGTGTGTTACAATGAAATTGCTTCTAACTTCCTGAACTGCAGTGTTACAGTGAAATTGCTTCTAACTGCCTGAACCGCAGAGTGTTACAGTGAAATTGCTTCTACCTGCCCGGGACTACAGAGTGTGTTACAGTGAAATTGCTTCTACCTACCTGAGCTGCAGAGTGTGTTACAATGAAATTGCTTCTACCTGCCTGAGCTGCAGAGTGTGTTACAATGAAATTGCTTCTAACTGCTTGAGCTGCAGAATGTGTCACAATGAAATTGCTTCTACCTGCTCGAACTGCAGAGTGTTACGGTGAAATTGCTTCTACCTTCCTGAACTGCAGAGTGTGTTACAATAAAACTGCTTCTAACTGCCTAAAATGCAGAGTGTGTTACAGTAAAATTGCTTCTATCTGCCTGAGCTGCAGAGTGTGTTACAGTGAAATTGCTTCTACCTGCCCGAACTGCAGAGTGTGTTACAGTAAAACTGCTTCTACCTGCCTGAGCTGCACAGTGTGTTACAATGAAATTGCTTCTAACTACCTGAGCTGCAGTTTGTTGCAGTGAAATTGCTTCTACCTGCCTGAGCTGCAGAGCGTTTTAGTGAAGTTGCATCTACCTCCCTGAACTGCAGAGTGTTTTTAATAAAAAGCTGCTACTACTAGAATGTGTTGTGAGAATAAAGTAGTTCTGTGCTGACATGTGATGTGCTTTGAGACAAGCCAGTGTGTTGTGTGTTCTGAGACTATAGTGTGACCTATGTAAATGAAAAAAAGACATGAAAAAAAGGTCTTCAAATGATTTAAAACTGAATTGAGAACATCGTTGGATAATCAGGGAGAGAATGAGAGTGGACAATCGATTAAATGGCTAATTAGTATTGTTACAAAGCCCTAGGCTGCCTATATGACGAGATAACTCGTCATGGAAAGCATGTATGCTTCGCTGCCACAATGACGAGATAACTCGTCATCGAAATATTCTGACTTTTCCCTGCTTTGCATTCAGTTCGTTGACAAAAATGCTGGTAGCTTTAGCTTGGGGAATCTCTCTAGATTCTATTCATAGCTAGAAACACCATCTGCGTCATAAGGCAGTCCTTTATTTGAACGTTTTGGTTGGGTTACTGGCCGCAGTCTTTGTCTGGCTCCTCTCTTCGGTCGCTCAACAAAATGTCGGACTGACTCCGTGCTCAAGACATGCGCTCGCGGCGAACTGAATCAGCCAAGATTACTTTCTTTAGCTTATGCTCAGAAAGAATTGGAGCATAAATTCGAAGGAGAAGACAGTGGTGAACATTTATATGACGATTTGATAGAAAATAAAGGGAGCAATCAAGAGAGTGGCCAAGATGCGACTATCAGTGAGTGATGCCGGCTGTTCAACTTTATAGACGACAGGTCACCGAATTTTTAGCAGGACACCGTATGAGCTATTTTCTTGGCACTCAACCAACGCGGTCTGATGAGAACTGGATGAAGTGACCGTGTGAGAGGGGTGAAGAGGAGGAGGGGGGAGGGGGGGTGGAGACTGAGGGGGCGTGGCCTCACATCCATATTATCACTTGCATAAGTCACAATGCATCTATTTCTTTTTCATTTTTTTTTTATATTGTGGTTGTTCTAGTATGATTTGGTGTGTGCAGATGTCCATTTGTCCAGAAAATGATATTTTTGTGCAGATTACCTGACTAATGTTTGTAATGAACAAGTTGGAAATGTGACAAAAAACAAACCACTGATTTCAAAACAACAGCATGTCACTTAAAATACATAAAATGGGAAAACATCATGTGTTTTGTATTCTTTATTCATTGCCTTTTCAGAAAATGTATACTTTTATGGGTCTTTCTCCAATAACAAAGAGCACAGAATTTTTTGAAAATTTATACCCGTTTTTTGTGAAAAAACCCTGGCAAATAGATTTCACTTAAATCTTATTTTCCTGGCAGCGAAAGAAGTGACTTGTTGCAAATAAGCAAACATTTCTTGTGTGTGTGTGTGTGTGTGTGTGGTGCAGCAGGCTTTCCTGTCCTTATTTTCTCGACCCCGTCTTTCTGATACAGATAGCCACATGCATGATTACCGTGTGCACAGCACGTGATAGAGAGAGTAATTCTCAAAGGGATACGTCCAATAATCCCTTACATATTCTATACTTCATTTCTCGATGATGTTTGTCTCCCTGGTTTCAAACGAAATGAATAATGTGCTTTGACACTGACCTTTTTGTGGCTGCTGCAGAATGAATTTTGACGATGTAAGAGCATTTTCAATCATACGGTCAATGTGTCCTTGTCCTGTTCCAGTGCGTGTTATAATTATAGTTGCTAAAGGACCATTTCCTCGAGTAATAGTCCTTCTTATATCACATCTCCACAGATGAAGACCCTAAAAAGGACTAAGCAGTTTTGTTTGTGCCAGATCCTTGGTTTACCTAGGCACTGATTAGCACAATACGCTTCACCATTTCTCTAAATACATGCTAGACACTTTGATTTTCAGATCTCCTATTGTGAGAAAGCGTGGGAAGTCCCCCTAGTTTATGTTTATCAAAAAAACATTTCCTTGGTCCTCTAGTAGTTGTTTTGTCTTTTCCTAACGCAAATCCCAGAGAAAAGGAAGAGATAAGAGGGGGACGACGACAACGACGATCATAATGACAATGACATTAGCGAATATATCAACAGTGATGACACTGAAACAGACATTTATTTATTGTACTTCACATGAGATGGATAAACGCAATGCACTGACCTCAGATTCAACATCGGAATCGATTGCAAACAACAAAAGTATGGCAGTGTGGATAACTCAAACGGATATGCATACCGAGACGATCCGAATCTTTTGAGAGAGATGTTGGGAATAACATCGAAATGATTCAACTACATAAATGTGACAGGAAAAAAGAGGTTTCGCGTAGGGACCATGAAAACGTGACCATTTAAGTTTTGATGTTTGGTGTGATGCAAACGTTTCTGTCATATTCATTTAGAATGTTCATTTCACACTTGTTCGTATGTTGGGGTTTTTTTCGTCCTTTTTTCCCCCCAGCATCCTTTCACATGCTACGTCGCACTGAAATTAACTTCTTAATTTCTGAGAAGAAACTCAGAACATGAAATATACTAAAAACAGAGTCAAAGATGGAAAACAAATCAACCAGCCAAAGAAAGAAAAGGAAACACACACACACACACACACACACACACACACACACACTTACACACACACATGACAGACAATCAAAATGGTTCTACTACATAAAAGTTTCATGATGTTAGATCCTTGCGTAAGGAGCCTGAAAACGGGATCGAATTGTTTTGATGTTTATTGTGATGCACGGGATCGAATTAAGTTTTGATGTTTATTGTGATGCAAACTTTTCTGAACAAATTAAGTTCTGATGTTTGCTGTGACGCAAGCTTTTCTGTCAAATTCATTTAGAATGTTCCTTCATTTCACACTTTTTTTTTTCTTTTTTTTTCTTAGCATCCTTTCACATGCCCCCTTGCGCTGAATATAGCGTTTCAATATCATACTAAAAAGACGGAAAACAAAGCAACCAGCCAATGAAGCAGAGAAAAGGAAACACACACACACACACACACACAGGCACGCACGCACGCGCGCACCTATACGCCTACGCACGCATACACATTTTTCGAACCGATAGTGTGCCATCACCGTGATCGTTTTTACTAATGTCACTATCATTACCTCTTTCCTTCTTTTTTGTGCTCTCTCTCTCTCTCTCTCTCTCTCTCTCTCTCTCTCTTCTTTAAGATTCGTGTCGACAGAATGTAGGAGACAAATCCGAATGGCGAAGGAAAAGTTGTGTTTTTTTTCTTTTTTTAATAAATAAAATCAGGCAACCGTGAAGAACGACCATGTTTCTCGCAAAGTGAGAGAAAGCGTGTGACTGCGAGGAAACATTGGCTTTCTCGCACAGGCGCAATTCCATCACTACAACTGCTTCTACTACCATTAACAAAAACGAGAATAGTAATAATGATAATGATGATCATTATGATAATGATCATAATAATAATTATAATAATGATAACAATAATAATAATAATAATAAATAATAATACTGTATGCTTGGTGACATGACGTGAACATAACTAAATTAAACTACGTAGCTTTCACACATTTTTGTAAAAGGCTGATCTGCGACACTGTTTTTTCATATCTGTTGCCTCAACAAATCCCAAGTAAATGAAGCCTTGAACAAGCAGTAGCAGTACAGTATAGTGAAAAAGCTGTTATGCGTCGAAAGAGAACTTTTTGGGGGGTTAAAAACAACAACAACAAAAAACACACAAAAAACCCAAAAAAAACCCCAGATAACTTCGACTAATCTTTAACCTTTGTCGGACAACTTCAACATTTAGCTTGCTTGATTCTTACAAACACTTGACAAATGGAAGACAATTTAAATTCCTAATTCTAAACACGATTACCTGAATGTGGTTTTGTTACAACTGTATCTGACATTCTGGTGTAGCAGAGAATAACAGCGACACGTTCATTGAAATATCCAGTACTTCCAACACCAGAGTGTGTCAAACGATCAGGAAAAGGAATGACGTAATGACGTAATACATTTCATTGTTAGAACAAGGATTCCAGATCTAGTGCACACAGTTGAAAGAATGGGGTGAAACTTAAAGATGCACAAAATATTGATACGAATATGATAGAATGAATTGTGGTTGATGTTTTGTTTTTGTTTTTGTTTTTTTTAACAAATTAGTATGACGATGGTTTCTGTCTAATTGGAAAAAAATCATGTTTGGAAAATGTGTTACTTACATCAATTTGCTAGTGTGACGCAATGCGGTCACCGTAGCATTTTTTCGTTAGCCACTTCGATTTCCTGGCCAAGAGTGCATTGATCGCGGCAGACGAACTTTTTATCGCTTAAAAAACCCAACTCAGTTCATGTTTGTATCATACATTTATTTCTTATTTTGCATTCTTCCAGAGTGTCTTTGTGGAGGAGGATCCAGGAAACATGCCCGACCCACCAACCTACAGTTATGAGAAAGAGCTGGATAGCATTGAAATCAACGAAGACTGTGTTCGAAAGCTCCTAGCTACCCTGCACACCGGAAAATCCCCTGGTCCAGATGGAATCAGCCCTCTGATTTTAGCAAGAGCCGCAGACATCCTAGCGAGTCCACTTGCCCACATCTTCAGACTATCGCTGGAGACGGGAGACATACCAGATGAGTGGCGTCAGGCCAAGGTTACCCCCATTTTCAAGAAAGGCAGCCGATCAGAAGCCAGCAACTACCGCCCCGTAAGCTTGACCTCAATCATCTGCAAATGCATGGAAAAGATTGTCAGGCAAAGAGTGATAGACCATCTCCAGGAAAACAACCTCATCAGCAAACATCAGCATGGCTTTGTCACGGGAAGATCATGCACCACGCAGTTGCTAGAGGTACTGGACGAATGGACAAGCATCCTGGATGATGGAGGGAGTGTGGATGCAGTATACATGGACTTCCAGAAAGCTTTCGACACTGTCCCTCATCGCAGGCTTCTTCTGAAGGCAACTGCCCATGGTATTACAGGCAAGGTTCTGGGGTGGATAGACGCTTTCCTGAGGAACAGGCGCCAACGAGTAGTCGTCAACGGCTCATACTCCAGGGAGGCAAACGTCTCAAGTGGCATTCCTCAGGGGAGCGTGCTTGGTCCCCTCCTCTTCGTCATCTTCATCAACGACCTACCACAAGGCATCAGTTCATCCGTAAAAATGTTTGCGGATGACACAAAAGTGTACACAAGAAGTGACGAGGAGGGTGCCACAGAGCTCCTGCAAGATGACCTGGGCAAACTGGAAGACTGGTCACAAAAATGGCTGCTGAAGTTCCACCCACAAAAATGCAGTGTACTCAAGCTGGGTAACAGAAAGTCAGAGGCGAAGTACCACATGACGGGGATGGAAAGGATTGCACTGTTGTATTGACAGAAAACGAAACAGAAAAAGATCTTGGGGTCGTCATTGACAACAAGCTCAAATTTAAGCAGCATATCGCTCAGTGCACATCCAAAGCAAACCGAACACTAGGAGTGATACGGAGATCCTTCGACCACCTGACAGAGGAGACATTTGTCATGCTTTTCAAAAGCATGGTGCGACCAATCCTGGAGTATGGACATGCAGTCTGGCAGCCTTACCAGAAAACCCTCAGCGCCGAACTGGAAGATGTTCAGAGAAGGGCAACACGATTGCTGGCGTCAATGAAGGACAAACCGTACCCAGAAAGACTGAGGGCCCTTCATCTACCATCACTGGAACACAGGCGTCTCAGAGGGGACATGATTGAGGTCTACAAATACCTGCACGCCTTCTACAATGTAGACAATCCCAAATTCGAGCTTGCCGACAATAGCAGAAGAGACCTCCGAGGCAACCCCTTCAAGCTGACGAAATCCAGATTTCGCCTGGATATCAGAGGCAACTTCTTCTCATACAGGGTAGTTGCCGGATGGAACAGCTTGCCAGACAGTGTTGTCACCGCCCCTTCCCTGAACTCCTTCAAGACAAGGCTAGACAAATATTGGGAGAACCATCCAGCTAGGTTCTCCCCTTCCTGTCTAGAGTAATGGACTCACAAACCAGTGACCAAACCACAAATGCGCAAAGTCGTAGGAACAACGAACAGGCAAATAAGCCTCAATCGTTGATCAAGTCAAGTCAAGTCAAGTCAAGTTTCCATCAAAATACTTAAGAGGTTTATTTGTCTCAATGAGCTGTAGCTTTCTATTACTCTCGATATCTATTATCCATTCAGTTCTTTTGAGATCGACAACCAAAGCCCTTCCAACAGCTACCAACCCATATATATGTGTTTGCTTTTTTCTCTTTGTTGTTTTGTTGTCATCATCTTGATAACCATAATTTGTGTCTTGTCATTCACAATTTCGTGACAATAATGTTTGTTTGTTATTGTTTTTCGATAATACAACGCACTGCATTATAGTTTCAACAATTCCTGTCTGTGGATGCCACCATAACTCCCATTTGTGCTTTTGTCTTCTCAAAACTGGATTATTGTATTTCTTTGATTGCTGGTTTTCCACAGTAGGTATACGTTGTTCATAAACTCTAGAAAGTCCTAAACTCAGCTGCCCGTCTTATATCGAAGTGCCTTAAGAGTGACCGAAGAGTTGGGGGTAGGGGGGTGGGGGGATGAGGGGGAGGGAGAGTGGGACTGATTTTTGGATGCTGTTGTTGGGTTGTGCATCGTTTGGGCGTTGGGATGAAAGCGACTGGTTTTGGATTTTCGGACTGGTTTTTTGTGCGTTGTGGTCCTGCTTTGAGTGTTGTGATGTGATATTGCATCATTTGGGTATGGTGATGTTTGGTATTTTGGGTGGTTTTATTGTGTTACGTTTTGTGTGTCCGTGTATAGATTGCTGTTTGTGTTTGGTTTGATGTCTGTGCGGAGTAATATATAGTAGTAGTAGTAGTTGTGTTTTAGTCGAAAAATTATACGTTACTTAGATTTGGAAGCGAAATATTTGGTTTTGATTCGATCGAAATAATTAATCTTGTCACAACAAGCGCGGTTTCATGAAGACATCTTTTGCTCCCAGATGTAAATATCAGATGTGTACCAACTTGCCTTTAGAGAGAAAAAAAAGTGAATCACAAATCACTCCTATATTCTTTCAGTGGAAAGCCATGAACCACTGCACACATTAGTCACTTAACTCTCTCCGTGCGAGCGTCAAAAGACGTGACTATGGGTGACGATGATGTTAATTCCTATGCATGCTAAGGGTTAAATGATACAGGTGGAACGTTCCCATATAGGTGGATGGAGACAAAGAACACCGCATAAACTTGAAGTAGCACCAACAGGCCAGGTAATTACGCAAGTTGGTCGTCCTTGTGTTCTTTTATGCTCATTGCAGATCCTCTTTGTTTTCGTTTATCATACAATGTGAAATTATGGACATTTTGTTGATCCCAACGCAACCAGAATATCAACTGTGGACAGATGCTGTCAATCGTAACTCGGAGGACTGTAAGAGGTGACACAGACATTATCTAAATTGAGAAGAGATTTTTATGCTTTGGCAAGTGATATTAAGTGTTGAAGTATGGAGTGACGGGCGCCATAGCCGAATGGTTAAAGCGTTGGACTTTCGATCTGAGGGTCTCAGGTTCGAATCACGGTGACGGCGCCTGGTGGGTAAAGGGTGGAGATTTCTACGATCTCCCAGGTCAACATATGTGCAGACCTGCCAGTGCCTGAACCCCCTTCGTGTGTATGCGCAAGCATAAGATCAAATACGCACGTTAAAGATCCTGTAATCCATGTCAGCGTTCGGTGGGTTATGGAAACAAGAACGTACCCAGCATGTATACCCCCGAAAACGGAGTATGGCTGCCTACATGGCGGGGTAAAAACGGTCATACACGTAAAAAGCCCACTCGCGTATATACGAATGAACGTGGGAGTTGAAGCCCACGAACGCAGAAGAAGTATGGAGTGCCGCTGGGTTCAGTTTTAGGTCTAGATTGATTTACTACGTATACACAGCTTCTAACCACTGCCATTCGACAGTAAGGTCATTGTTAGCATTTCTTTGAAGATGATTCCCAGCTCCACAACCATGCAGTTCCCTCAGACGTTCCCAGTAACGGCGCTTGGTGGGTACAAAGTCTCCGGAGATTTTTCCGATCTCTGAGGTCAACAGATGTGCAGACCTGCTTGTGCCAGAACCCCCTTAGCATGCAGAAGATCAAATACGTACGTTAAAGACCCCGTAATCCATGTCAGTGTTCGGTGGGTTATGGAAAGAAGAACATATCCGGCAAAAGATGAAGCAGCTCTCCTATCTGTCTTCCCGATAATATACTAAACAAAACTCAAGGCATTAATGCAGTCCGATTGGTGCTCCGTAAACCCAGGTGCAGTAGCGCAACATCACTGCTCAGGACACTTCACTTGCTTCCCGTGAAGGCCAGAATTTACTATAAGGTTGTCTGTCTCGGATTTCAGCGTCTCTATCACAACAATATGCCACCGTATCTTTCAGATCTTCTCCATCAGCACATACTTCTAGGATGCTACGTTCTATTCAGTTATCCTAGTCTTTGCGCTGTTGTTTACTGAATTGTATCATTGAACTGCCCCTTGAGCGTACTGAACTGATTCATATGTTAATTGGGTTATTGTTTTTGTTGTATACTACTGCAGAATTCCCTATATTGTTTCAGTATGTCACAAGAATGTAGGCCTTGGCTAAAAGGCGAAGGACTTAGGTCATCTAAATATCAACCTCGTAATTAATAGAATAATTGAAATACTGTCTATCTTAGAGAACACAGGAAAAATTTTCATTTATTTGGATTTTTTGATTCTCATTTGTCTTGCCATGCAACTAACTGCGATGCGTCACCTTCAGGATGCTATACCGTTTGGAAAAATCGATCGCAAAGTAGAAAAACCGGAATCATTTTGTACATTCACAAATCGGTTAGATTTAGAATTCAGTTCCTGGAACAGCAGTGTAGAAACGGTTTGGACAGAAATCCAGCTTAGAACCAATACTTGAGTGCTTTCTTTGTAGAAAACCCAACTGAACGTACTGACTGGATGGACCGGTTTTGTTAAATGATGGAAGAAGCTTATGACGAACCCAATGATATAATATTGTTACGAGATTTCAATACTGATCTATTTAAAGTAAATAGATGAGCCACTGGGTTTTCCAACACACTGATTGATTATGTTTATAGTAAGAATTCTATAGACTAATGTTCTTGTTTTTGGTTGTAGTGACCATTTTCCATTTTGTTTTACTTAGTGAAAAAGAGAGTTAAAATGTCCAAATTGAACAACAAAACTGTTGGTTTTAGATTTTTTCCCCATGGTTGACAGTGAAAACTTTCTCTTTGATCTTTTGAATTCATCGTTAGATGACGTTTATCAGTATGCGGATCATAATCAGGCCTTAGTAATATGGTATAACATTTTCATAGCATCTTTAATAAGCCTACCTCTCTCCAAATTAAAAGAGTCAAGCATGAGATAAAACCCTCTTGGATTACAAATGAAATACAAAATGAAATGTATCAAAAGATTATTTGTTGAAAAATGGCTCCCGGGAACACATGGATACATTTTAATATGCAGTAAAAATAAAGCCACTTTAGTCTAGATTTATTTTCTAGGTGCCATATGTAAATTAAAAACAAACAAACAAAAAACAACAACACGACAACAAACAAACAAAACAAACAAAAAAACAACAACAACAACAAAAAAAACAAAACAAAACCACACACACAAAAAAAGGATTTTGATAGTACTTAGGTTTAACCAATTCTATCTTCTTCAGTAGGGGTAACAAAACAATATCTGGATTTCGTTTCTTTTACCTGTATTACATAAACGGCATGAAGCAATCGTAAAACTTTTACCCTTGTATCTTAAACGATGGCAGGCAATATGCGACACACCAAATCTAAACTTAGATAATGTACTTATACCTGTTCATATCAACTGAAATGTAAGGTTCCACATTATTATAGTATTTAACATTTCATATTCTAAAACATATCACTGTTCTGGATATGATCGTGTCAATCCTGCCTTCTGCAATCGCTATTTGTTTGAAGCATTTAAGAGATGTTCTAACACTTTCGACGACCTGATTATTATCCAACACGTATGCAAAACAATGTATGCACGCTAGCCACTTACCGTTTATCATCATCATCATCGTCTTAGCAATCTTAACAATATTTTATTCGCTTTACAAGGTGATATTATATCATTAAACATTATAAGTAATTTTTACTAGTAACTTACACACTTCGCATACCGATTCACATAAATTTGGTATATTCCAAGTTCACTATGGACAATAGTCACTAGATGTTGGATAATCAAATTTTGAAACCATTTCATAGCAATAAATACTTTTTGTCGACGTCACTATGATTTTCAAATGCCTTGTGTCCATAGTTCGGCTCCATACTGCAAGGGCATTTATTGTTCCATACGTGACAAAAATTTATAAGGTCTTATCCCTTAAACAACAGATCGTAGTATTTACGGCTACCTTTATTTATTATTAATATTTTATTCTATTTTATTTTTTACTGAATAAAGTTCAGTCAAAAAGGTGGGGAACTACATTCTCATTTTTACTCTGTATGTTTAATTTCAACATGACAGTTTTGACCACTTTCAATGAACATGCATAGAAAAGGAAACTAGTGGTTATGTTACACGTTTCTGTAAATTCAGCATAAGACACGAGGTACCATTTTCTTCATAAATATGAGAACAATGCAGATGCAGATGCCCTTTCGTATCCATTCCCTTTGATTTAGTTCAAGATTATTCAAAATGAACTTGTTATTATAAAACATTGGTTCGGCCTACACGACTGCTTCATTTTGTGGCCAAATCGCGGTTGCAAATATCTTTTAAGGCATTTAAGACATCTTTCCAAAATGCAATTATTTCTCAGGACAAATAAAACTTGTCCATGTTAACGAATATTTTGAATTCCAGGGTGCACAAAGGTTTATTATTTCTTATCGAACTCAGCTTGAGAGCCTTAATAGAATTGTGCAGTTCAGTCCTAGTCCTCTGTTTTCTATCTGTCTCATATCTGTTTCCCATGCTATCCGCTCACCTTTTCCTTTCCACACAAAAGTGAAACACGCCTGTTGTAAGTTTTTAAAGGGGTTTAACGTATTCATAAGTTTTTTTTTTCAGCTTTGGTAACATTAAAGATTCCAAAATAGCAATTCTTCCCAAAGGTGTAAGTATTATGTTTCCATATTGTAATAACTTTTTTGTTTCCTCAATTTGTTTCCGGAGTTATTCGAATCTTCACATCCTTGCAGATCTCCTGTAAGCTATGTTTACACTATTTTGTCTACATTTATTAAGATGCTTATAACTAATTGATTATTCGTTTACGATTATGCAATTTCTCCTTCAGGCAGGCCTCGCATTCGCAATCACTCTGTCTCTGTTTTCTGTCTTCCGTTTGCCTCTGCTTTGGTCTCAAGTCTGTCTGTCTCTGACTCTCTCTTACTCGTTGTCTGCCCCCCCCCCCCCCTTCTCTCTCTCCCTCCCTCCCCCACTCTCTCAGTCTCTCTTTCACATAAATCGTGAGACAAATGTGACAGTTCTGGTTCAGTCAAGAACAATCGCTAATGACAAAAGAAATGTTTTGAATAATAAAGGGGACGTTCTATGCCCTGTCACACATTGCAAGAAAGCGGGACAGGAAAACGACCACGCTTTCTTGCAATTCCACGCTATCTAGTCAAGTGAGAGAAAGCGTGGGGTAGCAGAAAGCATAGGCAATATGATCTCTGAAGTCGTGAATGAAAAAGTTTTATTGTGAGAAACAGAAAGTATTAACATGCAGGAATTGATGTCAAGGAAGAAAGAACACACAAAATACCAGAAAACACAAGGACTGTGGTAAACGTAACAATGAGAAACGTGATGCACCACATCAAATCTTTTAGTGGATCAGTCACTGTCATCATCATCATCATCGTCGTCAAAAGTGGTAGTGATGATCATGGTGGACGGTTCAGTGAAAAAAGGTCTTGAAAATGAAGGTTGACTTGAAAATGTAGGTGGGCTTGAAAATGAAGGTCGTCTTGAAGATGAATGCCGTCTTGAAGAGATGTGTGATCCTGACAAAAAAAGAAACATGCATTTAGCACAAGAAATATTTGCTATATTGTGATGTTTGTGTCAGTTGCATTTTGGTGTCATATCTGTTTAACTGATAACAAACTGAAGCAAAGTAGGTCTATCGATTTGCTCTGTGTTGGCTAAATTGTGTGGCTAACTCAGTAACAAGGCGCCTCAACCAAGACAGTGACTTGCTCAGCCAATCAACCAACTTGCCAGCCTCTGTTCCAGCCAAAAAGCTTTAATCATTTGAAAAAAAAAGGTTATTCCCCTGCATGCGTGATTTATGGGTCATTTTTTAACATTTGATATATACATATATATTTTTTATTTATTTATTTATTTATTTTAATCTTCGAATCTTTACTTAATTCATTCGTCTCCATAATGTTTTCTTTGCTGTCAATTTTCGAGATCGAAGCAAGGGATCTGACTTGGCCTGGTCGTTGGGCCTCGCACTCCACCTTGCGATGCTGAACTTGGGAGTCCTCGGCCCAGTCTTCTGGTTTTCTGTTTTACGACCGAAACAATGAGTCTCTTGAGATGGGCTGCTTTGGATGACTACCCTCTAGTCACAGCAGCGCACCGAGACTGCTCTTTGTGGTGACACGTCTCTCTCCATTCTCCCGTCCAATGCTGTCCCCTCTACTTCCCTCAGTGTGGCAGCTGCAATATCTAATGTCGTCCATTCGGTAGCGTAAACAATACACAGGTTTGTGAATTGCTCGGTTTACCAATAGTTATAATTATCATAATGTCTGCTCACACAAACTGACTTAAAACATGTAGACATTACAGGACTCGCCTTGGAAATGGAGATATCTCAGTCTGTTACTCAAGGCTACAACACATGGACCAAGGTCAGTGGTTTATGACCACACGTTAAAAATTCCAAAGACAGCTGGAAAAAGATGAATGATACTGGATCTGTCTCCCATCAACAAATTTCCCCTCTAGGTCAAATTCAAAGTGCACACACATGCACACGTTTGAGAGATCTTTCTGAAGGATTGTTTGACCTCTACCTGAAGTATGCTAATTTTTCGATTCTCATTTTCCTGGCGTCTCAAATGCTGAGGTTCGGGTGCAGGCTCAAGTTCTCTCAGATCTCTGCCATCCTGCTTGGTCTTTCCTTACCCGCATCCTCTTCATTGTGGTGGTGAGAGAAGTAGCATTTTGAACAGGTCGGGGTCCATTCGTCTGTGAGGATACTAGGACGAAGGGTTTATTTTGGCACAATCGAAGGTTCTGTGCGAGATTCACGCCTCCAGTAACATGGATCAGTGCTCATAGCTGGGGTTCATCACTAACCACGAGAGGTGCAGTCTATCCCAAGGTCAGATGATGACTTCATCTGGATGAGATTCAATCCCCTGTCCACGACAGTCTCTCCAATGCAGAACAGCTTAGATCAGTCAGTGTAAAGTTGCTAGTACTCCTCATGCCCTCTAGAGTCCACTCCCTCTCTTCATAGTGAACTGAAACTCAGAAGATGCATCTTTGTGACACACAGATCTGTCTGGGTGAGTGGTTCATCGGGGCGACGTCTGCATGGCTACCCCCCTCCAACTTCCAACCCACCTATCACACACTTCGGGTGGAATTTTTTACAGGTGCGTCTAATGTGGGCTGGGGAGTTCACATGAACATACTCTCCATGCGGCAGAGACTTGGTCCTCAAAGAACTGTAAGTGGCACTTCAACGTTCTGGAACTTTGTTCAATCCACAGTGTTCTTCCCCATTTCTCAGAGAAGCCCTCCTTTAAAACGATTTGGTTGCTCACGGACAATATGACAGTAGCATGTCATGTGAAAACAGCAGGGTGGGGGACGCATTACGTGAACCTCTCTCTGTGATCTTAGGCCTCTGTAGTCCTTTTGTGCCACCACAGGGGCATTTCTCTCTCAGTTTGATACACTGCAATTGCCAGTAAACTTTATATATGCTGATAGACAGGAAGTTAGGCTGACGTGCATAACATGACGTTCCCAGCAATGTACAGTTTGAGCTCATTGCCTTAGGGGTAGTGAAGTAGATATCGTGTGCTTTATATATATCATAAGTCATACAGTTACAGGATTTGGATTGGGAATTTCTCAAAAGTCATTCTTGTCACAAGTAGGCCTATCATTATAGGCAACTTGTGAAAGGGATGTGTTATGTTTCACTGTATATAAGCACATCCGAAAATAGAGTTCACTTTGTGTATCAGTGTCCTAGCCTGAGTTATGTTCGAGAAGAGCTTTCTTCCCCCATCATCTGCACCGTTTCTGTGGCATTACTCCCACGCCGCTCATTTCGAGTACCCCATACATGACCACACCCGTTTTCGTTTGTCGCAATCCCAGCATCGGTAGTCCACAGGGAACCATCGATGTTAGGTTGCCAGGAAGTAACACACCAGATTAGACCCTGCACCGCTGCTGAGTCACTTCGTTCAGTAGTTACTGTTCTGATTTAATGTACTTAGGGCACCACCTACTGAGCTCCCTACTAACGACAATAATGGCTTTGTCGCGGAGCGACCCCTCAGAGTGGAGACCGCCATCACGTCCCTCCAACAACAGTCCCAAATGAATCTGCCGACACTGAAGACTCACCCCAAGCACGGAAGTGAAGGGGTATCGAAACTGATGTCATCATGACAGCTGGGCATGAAAGGCCACATAATTTGGGACTTTTCTTTTTAGTGATGATGAAGAAGGGGGAGGATGACGATAATGGCGACGATGCTGCTGTGAAGGTCCATATAGGTTTGGGACTATGTGTCAAGGCTTTACTCGCCGGTTCCTGTCATAAAGATATCCCGGCGTTAACCAGGCCCGAGAGAGACAAACACTTGCAGTGTTGGTCACGAAATTAGAGCAACACATCCAAAGACGCATCCATGAGGTGGATGGTAATCGACTGGTCTCAGTTTTCCCATCTAAACCCATAGCACACTCAACTCTGGGTAGGAGTCAGCCGTATGCTGAAAAAAAGCACCTCCGCTGGGAATCGAACCGCGTCCTCCCAGCCGTCTGTCCACGACGCTGACCAGTACAGAAGAGATTTCATTCCCTTTAAATGTTGTGGACAAACACCAGTATTCAGACTGATCTTTCTTATGACATCACACAAGAGTTTGTTGTAAAGCAGTTTGCTTATATTCATATGAAGCTTTCACAATGCGTCCTTTTGTGGCCAATTCTTCATTGATTTTTTTTATTCCTCTGCCCTTGAACAAGGGCAGTGGTGCGCACATGCGTGTGTGTGTTTGTGTGTGTGTGTGTGTGTGTGTGTGTGTGTGTGTGTGTGTTATTTCTTGTTTAATGCATTTATACATAATCTTTTTATGCCTCAGCTCTAGTTTAAAAAAAAGAAAAAAAAGAAAAAACTTTCTCTCTCTCTCTTTTTAATCAACAGGAGTCATGCAAAAAACAAACCTCTCCTCCTGTGTGAGTGCTTATTCTCTTCTCTCCTCTTCAGCACGTTGTACAGTATCGTGAAAAGACAGAGGAGCATTACACCTCCCAGGATCAGTCCAAGAATGAGATTCTGATTTGTGGAACTGCTCTCTTTCTCTGGGGAACAATTTTCATTTTTGTTAACTGATAGATTGATTGGTTCGTTATTTCTTTGTGTATTCATTCAATCAATGATTCCATAAATTACCTTTTTGTTCTTGTATATCACTTTATGGGCAGTGTCGTCAGTATTGAAATTATACACCTTGTTCTTTTTTACATGTCTGATATCTGGATACATGTGTGTGTGTGTGTGTGTGTGTGTGTGTGTGTGTGTGTGTGTGTGTGTACGTGCGCGCGCGCGCATCAGCATTAAGGTCCCTCTCCCAACCACCTTGTCACCTCCACAGGCAAACAGAGAAAAAAATTGACAATACTTTGTAATAGTAAATCAGTAGCATTATACAAAATTAATGTATGGATCGCGCACACGCGCGTGCATGCAAGAGAGAGAGAGAGGGGGGGGGGGACTACAGTAAATGGGGAGGGGGGAGTGGAGGGGAAGAGGTAGGAGGAGGTCTTGGGAGAGGTGAGGAAGAACCACTTACCGGACGGCGGTCGATCTGTTCCAAACTCTGACGCAGTGCTATCGTAGGTAGTGTCCCCGTCAGAAACAAAGCAGCGATGATACATCAAATACACTTCTGCACTGCCTGGGATATCCTTGATGGTGAGGGTGGAGGTGGATACAACAAAACACCGGTGGGACGGAGTGATGGTGGTGTCACTGACAGTGACATACTTTGAAGTGGGGCTGATGTCGGTCCAAACAGCAACACCCGAGTCAGGATCGGTTGGGGTGGACTGCCAGTGCCATTTGACGTCCTGCACAGTGCACGACCTGATGACAACATGGGCTGATCTCTCTCTCTCTCTCGCTCGTAAACTGATGGTGGCATGCTGACAGGTTAAAATTCTCCAATTTTCATGATTTATCCAATTATTTTGGATACTATAACTTTCATTTTGTGAGAAGTGGGATCACTTTATATTAACGACGAAAAAAGTGTAATTTAGAGACATACAAAGCCAAAATATGGTGTTTTTTGAGTGGCAAAAGTGAAGCTGATTGCCGATTCGTGTGACTAAGGTGTGCGATATGCCAATAAAGATCACATGTGTGTCGACTAGTGATCATATATTTGTCTTCATGTATTCTGGTTTGCTTACTGTCATCGGTTGTAACCATGCACTTCCTATTGTTGTTTTATTATGTCTGCTGTGTACAAGATATTCCGCAATTTGCAACTGCATCACAGTGGGGGTATAAAAAAAAAGAAAACCGCCACATCCTTCCCTCAATCAATCAAGTAATGGTGATAAAACGAAAGCTGAAAGACAGGCAGAAACGGTGAATGACACTAACACTAACACACTCCTGTCAAAATTAACGACGTCGATCCAGCAGCAACTCCTGGCTCACACTGACCTGATACAGAATGACATGAGTGGTATTACAAGAAGAACTGGGCGAAATAACGGAACATGTAAGGGGGCTGACAGTTGATGCGACAAGCTGGAACGAGAACAGTGACATTTTTCTAATGGTGTAGCTGCAATAATTGAAAAAGTGACAGAGGGGGGATCGACTTGGGAATTTAGATTTAAATCTGCATGATGCATTCCAGGATTTTTGTTAACAGCGTGGAAAACAAAAGGCAGCTACGATGGACACCAGCTGACGTATGGAACCACTCTCCGATTGTACACTGTGTGAGTACTGCACTGGTTCCTTTGAAGTATAGTTATTGGTTAGTGCTGACGAGCTTTCACCCAATGTGATTTTCCTTTTCATTGTAGCCCATAGTGCTTCCTGTCAGACTCGGTCAAACGCCTTCTTGAGGACTATGAATACGTGGTAGAACCTTCTAGTGCTGAAGTTGTTTTTGCAAAGGGTATGCAGGTTAAATATGTGTTCGATGGTTAAACTGCCTGTCTGTCATGTTTCGAAAGTTCTGAAGCAAAGTTGCCCGATGCCTGCAACCTTGTCTTTTTATTGTGTGAGACAGTTGCCATCTTTGTCTAGTACAGTGCTGACTTTACTTTGTTTCGCTTTAGTCCAGTCTTTTAAAATCTTTAAGGCTTTCTTTGTCTCGTTGCTGTCAAGGGTTTTCTCAACGTCTTCACTCAGTTGTTCACTCCAGTTTCCCTTTGCATTCTTCATTTCATAGTTGATCCTCTTATTTATAGCACTGTATTTTTCTTTCCTTTCTCGGTTTTCTTTTCTGGTTTTAGGCTCCATCTAGTGCCGGTTATCTTCAATATAGTAAGTGTGATCCATGGCTTGAATTTCCATTGGCTTCTCTGTTGGAACTCTTTTACTGCTTCAGTCATGACTGCGTTGAAATTGTGAGGGTTTCAAAATCTTCTTAAGCAGTGGTGGGACGAATTTTCCTCCTATGATTGCTCGGAATGATTCAGTGATAATAAGTTTATTCAGTTTGTCATGGTTCAATTTGAGTTGGCTAATTTTCCCTCTCTTACTGTTCATCATCCGCACTTTAAAGTTAATCATGACAAGATTGTGGTCTCTGCCAAGGTCAGCTCATTGGTCCAATATTGTTTTTGCCCTATTTATACCATAGCTTTTCTGGTTCTTCACATAAAGGCTATTTGGCTGTGATGTTGACCGTTTGGAGGTGTAATGCTCATTGCCGGGATGCTTTAAGTCCACCAAGAGTGTCAGCAAAAATGAAGTCATTATCACCGGTATTCTCATTACATTCGGGTCACAGAAATTCCTTCATTCTTGAGCATCTCTACCAACACTGGTATTCGAGTCACCATAAACAATGCCTTTTGTCAACCTTGTTGAGTTTACTCCTCACATGCGTCAGGTAGTTCTGTTACATGGTTACCGGTAGCTGAGGAGAACCGCTGACCTCACTTTATATGGCATTTGGTGTACTACGTGTGTACGCGCAGCGTCTCCAAAAGTGCCAACTGACGAAAAGTAGCAGGCTACTCTTTCTTACCTTCCCGTCAATGTCTCCCAGATGCCTGACATTTGCTTAAAACCACAGCACTGATCAGGACTGTCTCGGTTGTCGAGCACAATGTGAGTCACTGAAGGTCGTGCGTTTGTTAATTTCGAACGAAGCTTTGGCTTCAACATACTATACAGTCTGATTCTGCATTAACACTGAATAAACAGATTATCAAATTCAAAGAATATCCATATAAATTTGATTGCGTGCACAAAAGTAATGTATTTACACTTAGAAATCATAGGTAGCTCTGCATGGCTGCAGCACTGGCAAAGTTTGCGATCCGATGCCAAACTAATAAGAGAGAGAGAGAGACAGACAGACAGACAGACAGAGACAGACAGGGATAGACAGAGGGGGGTTGTGGGGGGGCCGTTGGGAGAAGGGGAAGAAAGCAGTTTACCTGGTTTTCATTGTCAAAACGAATGAGCGTGCTGCATGTTAACTGCACTCCACCATTTGGCACAATTGTTCTCTTCGGTGTCGTGTGGAAATAATATACTATCAGAAAGACAGAAAAGAATAGTCAATAAATAAATGAAGAAATAAATAAATTAATAAATGAAGAAATAATATATAAATGAATAAATAAACAAAAACGTGAACGAATAAACAAATAAAAGGAAAAAAACAAATAGATAGATAAATAAACAAACAAATAATATAATGAATAAATAAATGAATGAATAAATAAAATAAACGAGTAAACAATCCAGTAGCACTGTCTAATCCGCTGCTCACGGCCTAGTTAGTGTGTATTCCATTGCAATGTATGTTGAAAAAGCTGCTGGATTTTTCAAACATTGTGAAGAAGTCAATGAAGTCACAACAGTTTGGCATATTTTGTAAAGCAACACACATGAGTTCAAGAGAAAAAAACGGATAAAAGTGAAAATGTTTATTTTCTTTCGTTGTGTGTGTGTGTGTGTGTGTGTGTGTGTGTGTGTCCAAGCAACGTCTGTGGTGCGTATATCTTTTAGACTCATTTTATTCACAATATTGGAAACAATAACATAGCAAGGAAAACAGTCTCTTGTTCATGAAAAACGTTATAATGCAACAATTCCAGAATCGAAGTGCACTGAATTTCTCACAATAAATGTTGTTTTGACCCTACTGCTATAGCACACCAAAGTGGAACAGTGGCCAACTGGCAATGCGACCAACTCAGTAAGCGAGTGTCCATGGGCTCTGGTCTGAAATACAGACCGGGATTGTTACTCCCCCTACCTTTTGGCCTTGAATGGCGGCCTGGGTCCTAGTATTTCGGATGAGACCATAAACCGAAATTCAGTGTGCAACATGCATTTATCGCGCGCAAACGAATCCACGGCAACACAAGTTTCGTCCATGGCAAAGTTCTACAGAAAGATCCACACTGATCGTTAAATGATAACACTTGCTGACAGAAAAACGGTTGGTGCTGCATGGGACAAATCAGACCGAATTCCGCACAGAGAATTTTTTGTGACAACTGTAAACAACAAAACACTCCCACCCCCTCCCACACACACACCGATATACACATCGATAGGACTCCTTTACACATCTTCCTCACTTTCCACATCAAACGTCTTTTCCTCGTAGTATGTTCTTGTTTCAGTGGCCAGCTCAGTGACGGCTGTGCAGACGTACGTTCCTGCATCGGCACACGTCACCTGTGACGATGACACACAGTGATCATTTGTCAGTATTTCGCCTTTGGCGAGGTAAGACCAGACACGTTAAGACCCCATTTCAGGAAACCCCGTTGGAGTACATGAAAATGTAGCATATACCATCTAACATATTCTAAACACGAAACGCATATGGCATTGTCCTCACAATCAATTACAATGGCAATAGCTTCCGGTCCGTAAATACTTTTGAATACAATTGGAGGAAAACAACTATGCAGCTACGCAACATGTGGGATACAAAACACGGTAGGACAGTTTATTTCTTTCATTTTATTTCATTTTTTCTTTTTGGTTGATTGATTGATATGGATACTTATGTAGCGTCTATCCTCGGTCACAGACCAGGCTATAAGTATTTTACAAGTTGGAGTCATTTGCACGACAGGCTGCCTTCCTGGGAGGAGCTGACTGGAAGCTGCCTTTAGGTGCTCGTTATTCGTTTCCTTTGTCAATCAGTCAGGCTTCAGTTAATCAAACACACACACACACACACACACACATACACACACATGCACGCACGCACGCGCGCGCGCGCTATTTGGTAAAATTCAGAGTTTATCTGGGGCTGAAGGGAAGAAAGACATATGCCTTCTCAAGTATCACAACTTATCATGTTAGAACGTCCTTTTTTGTTTTTCTTAAAGCGTTGATTTACTTTGTATATTATCAATGCAACCACCGTTTTATGTGTTTAGTATCGCGCTTATTCTCCTCTCATCATTTCGTTATGGATTTCAGCTGTCGCCAAATCAAACCACAAACTACGTAGCTCCCCCTGTCTTCTTCATCAAACCTGTCTCCTCCAACACAAATTTCAATACATTGCTCCCACGATGTCGGATAAAAAGTCCATAATGAACAGGTTGAAAAAATTGTCTGCTAGACTTCTGGTGTAGGTGATGACACGCGAAACTATATTAATTCACATGCATGTGTGTTTTATAATCTAAAAAAGAAAAAAAAAGCGCCAGTATAAATCTTGATTCTCCCGTCGTGTCCGACGTATGGGTAGGCAGGCAGGTCATCTGCTCATGTGGCTCCTCATGTGGGAATGAAGACCGGTTCTTGGGGCACAAGTTTGTCCACAGACGCTGCATGGAATCGAGTCCTGCAAGGATGGGCCCTATTTTCTCCGTTTCCTCTTTTCCTGAATGGCGGCTGCTCTGTTGCGCTCGAATGTCTGTGTGCCCTGTGTACACTGTTGCTTCCATTGTGTTCTTACAAAGACTACATCTTCCCAGGAAGCAGTGTCGATGTTGCAGCTTCTGAGGTTGGCCTTCAAGGTGTCTTTGTATATCCTGAGAGGCCTTTCTTGGTCACGTTGTCATTCTTTCAGCTGTTCATTGAGCAGCACCTTTGGAATTCTGCTGTCCTCCATACGGACAACGTGTCCTGTCAATCGGAGCTGGCTTTTGAGTATATACTCAATGCTGGGAAGGCCACATTTCTTCAGGACCTCTAAGTTGGACACTCTGTCTTGCCATTTGATGCTGCCAATTTTGCGTTGGTGGAACAGTTCGAGTTCTTGGATGTGTCGGTGGTACATGGTCCAAGTATTACAACAGTAGAGGAGAGCACTCAGAACCACAGCTCTGTACACGGCGATCTTTGTGCGCAGTTTGATGCCATGGTCTTGCCACAGTCACTTTGAGAGTCTGCAAAAGGCAGAGCTGGCCTTTAAGATGCGCAACATTACTTCTGCATCCAGGGATCCGTTGCTGTTTACAGTGTTGCCCAAATAGTAGAACTTTCCACAGTTTTGATCTCTGTGTTTTTGTTGATGATAGGTGGTGGCTGAGCACTGGTACTTCTGGACGGTGAAGGCTGGAACATGGCCTTGGTCTTAACAAGACTGATTTTAAGTCCAATGTGTCGACAAGTGCTCGCAAAGCGATCTGTGATGCACTGGATGTCTTCATGGGAGTGTGCGGCCAGTGCACAGTTATCAGGAAAGAGGAACTCTCTCACGAAGGGCCTCAAATACTTTAGTCTTGGCCTGAAGTCGTCAAAGGTTAAAGAGTTTGCCATCTGAACAAAACTGGGTGTATACCCCTTGTCACAGTCCTGGAATGCATCAATCGGCACTGCAGCAAACATAATGGAAAAGAGGGTTGGGGCTAAAACGCATCCCTGCTTCACTCCGTTTTTCACTGGAAATAGGTCAGAAGTCTCTCTGTTTTCTTGCACCCTTGCCTGCATGCCATTGTGGAACGAAACGAGCGTTTCTGGGCAACCAAACACGTGAAAGATCTTCCACCAGAAAATCCGATTAATGGTGTCAAAGGCCTTGGTGAGATCAAGAAACACCATGTGGAGCTCCTGATTATACTCACGACACTTCTCCTGTAGTTGGCAAACAGCAAACACCATGTCGGTTGTGCCCCTGCCTGCGCAGAACCCGCACTGTGATTCATGGACGATAGAGTCTGCTATGTGGGAGATGAGTCTGTTCAAGATTGTCCTGGCAAAAATATTTCCTGTGATGCACAAGTCCCACAATAATTGTTACAGGACGCTTTATCACCCTTTCTCTTGCATGTACAACGGAGGCATCTTTGAAGTCTTTGGGTAACTCTCCCTTTTCCTATATGGACTGGAAGAGGGTGGTCAGATTTTCCAGGAGTGCCTAGCCTCCATTCTTGTAGGTATCAGCTGGAATTCCATCAGCTCCTGGTGCCTTCTTGGACGTGATTTGCTTCAGAGCCTTTGCAGTCTCTGCACTGGAGAGTAGTTCTGCCAGAGAGTCCTTTACTGGCAGTTGGGAGAGTGATGCGATTGCTTCTTCAGATACTGATGAGTCTCTATTCAAGAGATACTTAAGTGCTCAGCCCAGCGAGCAAGGATGACAGTCTTATCTGTCAAATGTGTGGCCTGGTCAGAAGCACAAATGCATGTTGACCCTGTTTCATCTCCCCCTCCCTATGTATAGAGGGCAGTGCTATCCCTGAATAGGGCTGTGCTGTCGATGTAGGAGGATACGAACATCGCATCTGCCCTTGTGTTCGATGAAGGAACACCACCCTACAGTCGCCTACGTGCAGAGTTGTGGCTCGGGACCTCCAGCAACATCTTTGCCTGTCACAGTCACTACTTCTCCATCGCCGCAGGACTTGGAAGTAGCTGGTAAAGGTTGCCTTTGGGTTTATTGGCGCACCTGCTTGCCTGACCAGCACACGGGACTTTTTAAGGTGAAGTCTCTTCCCACCCTCTTGTCACGTGTAGGACGGCCCCAGGAGGTGCAGTTTTAGCTTTTTAGAGGCTGAAAGCGAGAGATGACAAGCACATAGACACTTCATCAACACACTAGGCGCTTCACACTGCCAGAAATACACGCAAGTATAATAGCCTCTAACTAAGGGTTCGGCCAGATGACAAGCTGCGCTGTAGCCGCGCTGTGAGTTAGCAGTAAGCGAGCTGTTGAGCAGTGAGCGGTGGGTGGCCACACCAAAAGCGGCGATAGCTAGCAGCGTGGCCACATGAATAGCTGCCGTAGCTAGTTGTATGCTAGCCTGCCGCTAGCTGTGCACGGTTTGTTGTAATATCTGTTTACAGCTGTACGAGACAGAATCAAAATGGCAGAGAGGAGGTATCTCCTACTTTCAGAGTTCTCTGAACCATCGCCATATATACGGCGAGGAATTCTTTTTGATGACCGAGATTATTGGGTCCATCCCATTAACACACAACGGAGTTTGTATGGAGAATATCACCATTTGGTTCCCGACCTCAAGGAAGATGCTGAAAGGTTTCTTTCCTACTTCAGAATGCTACCAACCACTTTTGCAACACTGCTGGACCTGGTTCAACCTCACCTTAGCAAACAAGACATTGGCTTCAGGCGGCCAATATCAGCAGAGGAACGTTTCCTGTTGACACTGCGGTAAGTATTGTGCAACTTACATTTATTTTCTGTCTTTTCAACTCTATTTATTTTATAGATCATACAAAGTCAGTGTCATTTAGTGTGATCGTTCTCCTCCACTTCGTTCTTTTTCTTCTCTTGCACTATTGCACTATCATAGCAACACAAAATATGTCCACATTTACATACTCCACATGTATTAAGAATGTACAAAGTGTACCACACACACATAACACACATACACATGCATGCAAACACAGGTGCACACACGCACAGACTCACACACAGACACACACACACACACACAGAGTATGAAACAAAGAAAAAACATTGAAAATCTTTTTTTTATTTGCTGTTCTAATTAGAAACGAGAGTTATATTTGTAATTGTTTCAAATTGTAATTAACACATCAATCCAATGTCAATTAATGAGATGGACAATAGGCAGTAGGAAAGCGAGAGTTAATGCAACAGTTGGTAAGTAACTTGGGCCTCTTGCTGAGTATTCTCTTGGGAAGATGCATTGTAAGTGCCCATGAACTGATCTTGTATAAATGGCATACACTGGGGACTGGTGGAAGGTCATGGAGCATTTTGCTGAAGTTGCTTCAGAACAGCATCGTTCACTATCTTTTTGATGTCACCTTTGACTTGCATTACAAGATAAGGATCTTTCTGTTTCCGCAAGTCGCATGCCAGGGAACTGCAGAATGCTCCCCACTCATCCGCTGGTTCCTTGCACTCTTCTGCAGCCACAACCTTTTTCAAGTTGGCGATTTTCTCTCTTTCTAGGGATAGAAATTGCTCTTCCAATCGAGCTTTCTTCGTCATTCAACTTTGCTTTGGCTGCGTTGGTTTGGGTACTTCAGATGGAGGGAATGGTGACTCAACGCTCGTGTCGCCATCGCTGTCCACAGGTGTTGTCAACACGGAGTCCTCTTGTAGGCTTTCGTGTCGAGGTGTGGAAAGAACCCTGCATTTCTCTGCCCAAAAACTGATCCTTCATGAATAACATTGGTGCGTAAAACGGCCAACGAACCACATTTGCACCCTTCTCAAATGCTGGTTGGCCACTCTTGGTTTTAGGGAGCTTGTTGGTAACCTCTCTCATCTTGTCCTTCAGGGTCTTCAGTTTCTTTTTGCACAGGTCCACTGAAACATACAACCACAAAACAATATGTAGATTACAGAAACACAGCTATTGTGATTGAAATGGTACCAATAGGGAAACATGTTATGTGCACAAAATCATCTTATTTTTCTTTTACAGGTATCTCAACTGGAATGTCATTTCGGGCATTGTCACATTCCTTTCGACTGGGAAGGAGCACGGTGGCACAAATTATGGAGGAAACTGTCGACGCCCTCTGGACGACGCTGAGTCCAGTATACGTCAAGGAACCTACAAGAGAATCGTATCCTGAGGTGGCTGATATGTATTACAACGTCTGCAATTTTCCTAATGTCATCAGTGCTATTGATGGCAAACATGTGCGCATACAAGCTCCGGCAAAGTCAGGCTCAAATTACTACAATTACAAGAACTATTTCTCTATTGTTCTCCAAGGCATTGCAGACCCTAAGTTAAGATTTCTTTGTGTTGAAGTTGGAGCTTACGGAAAAGAAAGCGATGGTGGTATCTTTGGAAGATCGGAGATTTAAAAAAAACTCTTGATGGGAATACCGTAAACCTGCCAGAAGAAGCACCTTTACCAAACTCAGACGTCAGCCTCCCCTTTTTCTTGGTGGGCGATTCCGCCTATCCTCTCAGACCATATATCATAACACAGATCAACACAAACTTAACACATGACAGGAAAATCTTCAATTATCGTCACTCTAGAGCAAGACGTTGTATTGAATGTGCTTTTGGGGTTCTGGCAGCAAAATGGCGAGTGCTGAAAACAACAATCTGTGTCAAAGTGACCACCGCTGAAAAAATTGTGTTAGCTGCTGTCGCCTTGCACAATGCTGTCATCAATCATGAGGGTGCTAGCAGGGAAAAAGACATTCCCATTTGGGATGACTCTCAAGTTTGTGCTCGGGAAAGGCAAGTGGTAGTCCACCCAGGACGTCCAGGAGAACACGCAACATGGGTGAGAGAACAGCTTGTCCAGTACTTTGTCGGTGCTGGTGCTGTGACCTGGCAAGAGAACTACATTTAATGCATCTGCAAGTGGTGCAGAACACTGTTGAGAAAAGACACATTTTTTTTTAGTTACACAGACAGTGATTGAGAAACCATGACGGTTTTGTGTGTGTTTGAGTGCGGGCAGAATTATTAAAAAAAAAAAAAAGCCCACATAAAGTATATCTCTTTAATAAGAGAGAGAGAGAGAGAGGGGGGGGGAGGGGAGAAAAAGAGGGGGTAATAGGGGGTTGGGGTGGAGTTGGTGGAATGGGAGAAATAGAAAGAAAAAAACAACTAGAAGGCGTTCAGAGACCGCAAACCCCGCCGAAAGTGAAACCGTACTTAAAGGGTTAATATATGTCCGATTGCCACTAAACTCTTATCAGTGTCAGGGAAGGCCATGACCAATAAGTGTGCCAAAAATCATCTAGAAAGCTCTGGTAGTTACTGAGATACTGAAGCGGTTCATTTCTTTTTCGGGCCTAGAAGGGGTTAATATTTGTCCGATTGAAGGCAAAATGTAATCGATTGGTGCCCTTGGTTATATCAAAGCGTACCCCAAATTTCATCTCGATAACCCTATTAGTTTTTGAGTAATCTTGCTAAAACACAGACAGACAGACACACACACTGACACACACACACACAGAGTGATCACTTAACCCCTGCCTTTCGGCGGGGTAAAAACTAAAATTGACAAGAGGAAAATCATACAAACACATTATCATTTTCCCGCACACACATGCAATATACCCACATACACCAAACCATTTTGGTCATGCATGTCAGAAATTAACTGTTTGTGACTCACCTGTCAGTCCAGTTTTCTCTGCAATTTCTGCAAACAACTTTTGGCGCACATCTCTGTTCATGAAATCTTTGTGCTGCTTCTGCCAAAGAGGAGGCCTGTCTTGAACCAAAGTGATGAATTCCAAGGTTTGGTCTGCATATGAGGACATTTTCAAAAGAAGCTTCTTCTGCAAGCACTGACGTTGCGAAAGAAAAACACAAGGGACGTTAAAAAAAAAAAAAAAACAAAAAAAAAAAAACATTGCATCACATCTATTTTTGGCCGGCAACCACCGCTCGAGCTTTGAGCGGTGATAATTGTTTGGAACATTACCACCGCTCGACGCTAGCAGTGGGCTCGCGGTAACCGCGCGGTGGTAGCGAATCGTGTGGCCACTCCAACAATAACCCCTATTACTATTTCCGCAGCGCGGCTACAGCGCAGCTCAACCGCTTTTCATGTGGCCGCACCCTAACGCCCCAGTTGCATTTTACCCTCGAGCCATTCTGGGCTAGTCTCGAATGACCCTCGGTGTCTATGAGGCCAGTCCAGATCGACCTACACCTTACCTCACCTCTTCTGCAGTTGGAAATTACGCCCATATAAAGCTATTAAAAATGGAACGGGAGGGCAAGAGTAGGCTGCTAAACGAAAAAAAAGAACCACCTCCAGCAGTGTATAGTTGATGGCCTGTGGAACAATTCCTCCACTAACTGACGCCTTCTCGGGTTCCACCTTACTGGTCACTGACTCAGGTTGGTCAGTGATGGCCAGTTCTTTAGGCTGGAGTGTGACGCTCTGCTGTGTAGCCTTGAAGGCCAGCACCAGGCTGATCAGTTTGTTCTGACTCTGCAGACCCTTGCAGACAATCATGGCCGTTTTCTTGTCGGCGTTCACCAGTGTCAATGTTCTGGGGTTGATGGTCAACACTGTCCGAGCCACTGAATAAACAGCACAAAAGAAATGTGTTTGGAATACTTTTGTAAAAAGCCACAATCCAGTGGCGTACGTCTTTTTCAAATCCAAATGATTTCAACACTTTTAGCATAAACTTTTTTTTAGGAATCAAAAAGTTTATGGAAATCAATACAAATGAACATTCCCGGCAGGCCGATCTTATTTCATAATAAAATTCGGTAGGGAAATTGGTCTCCAGTGTTTAGGTAACTAGTAACCATTACTTCCAAAACTCCCAAAAGACTCCTCCACAACACAGGTCTGAAACACCAAAACAGCGCTGATCCAAATATGCGGTCTGTTCCCTGTGGAACGACAAAAATAAACATGCTAAAACGTCATCTGATCCCCACAAAGTGTTGGAATATGGGGCCGAGATCTTGCCTCCTTCTAGACTGACACGGTTTAACAAACACGCTCCGGATAATACACGATTCTGAATATGGCTGATGAAATGTATATGTGTACATGTTCTAATCATGTGTTGTGTGATGTTATAAATTGATCTTTTTGTTACTATCATATGGATAAATTTCGTATTTCTTCTGTTATTGCAAGAGGACTGATAAATATGTTTAGAATAATATTATTATTCAATAACTTAAAAAGTCAGAAATATGACAATCTGTCTGGAAGAAATTCGTGTAACAGACAGTGAGGTATTCACAACGGAAAAAAAACATTGGGGATGCAAAATATTCTAAAATAAGGGCACTAAAAGGATCTTCATATCCAAACATTTTGATGAAAAAGTGACGTTACAACTTGTAGAAAAAAGGTGTAGGTGCTGCTTAGTGAAGAGTGAACTGCTTAATTTAGGGCTGTGTGCTGCTTATTTCAATGTTATAATAAATACCCTATATGGCCCTCTTACTGGCATGAGGCGAGAGTGTGTGTGCATCATCATTGCTCTTTTCCTCTACCTAAGATCCATCCTCCACCTATTTCACAACCCAACCCCCCATTCCCCCCACCCTTTTAAAAAAAAAAAAAAAAAATTAACACATAACTAATTACCTGGACTAAACAGAGAATTAATCATGACTAAAAAGGTGTCGTCATCAGGACTATCGTCATCGAGGTCGTCGCCGTCCTTCTTCAGAAAGCAGCGGTACCTCCTGTTGTTGTCTTCATTGACCAAAACAATCTTCAGCACACTCCACGTGGTCATGTGCTGGCAGCTGTCAGGCAATGGCACCAGCGTGCTGCTGATGTCAGGTTTTTTTACCCTGGTCCATGAGGTGTCGTCATTGTTTTTGTATTCCCACACCAGTTCTATCTGGATTTCACATGCATACACGTGCACACACACACACAAACATGCACACACACAGAAACACACACACACATCTGTAAAGGATGAACCAGCTCTACACATACGGCAAAAAACATTGTCCACACAGTTAACTGTGACACAACTGTTGGCCAGTGACGTTTTAAAGATTGCCAATCAGGTATTATGTAACCAGTTTACTTCAATACTTCAGTTTACTTACACATGCAAAGTGAGCTGGAGAGCATAGGGCAGTTTTGAGATACCCTTCAGACAGATTTTGAAAAATAAAGAGAAGTGCGAAGGTAGAGTCAGATGGACGGATGTTCCAGATATGAGGAGCACCAAAGAGGAAGAAGCGTTCATGAAGGCATTATCAGAAGGTAACAAGTCTAAGAAAAAGTTCTTGAAGGAGCACTGGTAAGGTCAGACTGATAGGTAGGTCCAGGGGTTTGAGACTCGTAATTTTGCATTTCATTCTCGCCTCAACGGGAAGCCAGTGGAGAGTAAGGATGAAGTGAAGAAAAATATGATCAGTACGTTGGATTCTGAAAGTCAGACGTGCAGCTGAAGTTTTTGAATTCGTTGAAGCAGATTGTTGGGACGACTAGTGAGATGAAAATTTTGAAAGCACAAAAGCGGAAAATGTTTAAGTTTTTGTTGTCGTTGTTGATGGTAATTTTCAACATATCGATACGTTGTAAATAATCCACACGTCATCTTCGAGGTCAGTCGGTTAAGAATGCGGGAATACATCCATCCACACAAGGTGAATCCTATTTACACACACACCCTACCCTCAGAAATGTGATAAATGATGAAGAAAAGCAGACCTGACACATACCTGTGTGTCCGCATTGAAAGTGCCCACACTGCCTGAGCAGTTCAACAACAGCTCTTCGCCCACTTTGAAATTGTTGATGGGGACCAGTGGTGTGACACTGAACCGTCCTGGATTTACTGGAACATACACAGACAATGCCATTCTTTACTGAAAAAAATACAGGTTTAGTATTTTCCATTCTGTCAAACACGTGACATACGAAAGGACCACATACGCACACACAAGCACGCGCGCGCGCGTGCGCTCAAACATACTCACGTATTCAGCTCCGTTTACCGAAGCACCGAGTGGAGGAACAGGTAAAAAATTAGACGTCATCCCCAAGCACCAGCCCCTTCCCACATGTATGCGAGCGCGCACATTACCTTTGTACAGTGTAGTGTAGTGTGTGTGTGTGTGTGTGTGTGTGTGTGTGTGTGAGAGAGAGAGAGAGAGAGAGAGAGAGAGAGAGAGAAAAGAGAACGAACGATTTTATTCAAGAAAGGGTGTGGCCACTGACAGAGCGAGACAGAGAGACAGAAACAAACAGAGAAACAGAGAGAAAATGAAATCTGATTCTACAAACCAAACAGACAGTGATATACCTTTCACCGTTATCGCAGCTGTTTTGTCATAATCGTTTCTCTTATCATTTTTCTTGATGACCGTGGAGCAACGGTACGTTCCCTTGTCTTCACATCTGATCTGTTACACACACACACACACACACACACACAGGTGACCTGTTCTCTGAGTTTAAAGGCAGGCGTTTTGGAGCTCTGTTATTTATTTTTTCCAGACAGCTTTGTTAGTTATTGACTGATCAAGTCTTCTGTCATTCCAAATCATCACTCGATTAACACAGATGACATCATGCCCAGTTCAGCGGTGTCTTTTCGACCTGACCGTAGTCATTTTTCTGGACTTTCAGTCTTTCATGAGGAAACGGGCTGTGGATAGAGCTACAACAAGACGACTGCATCGTATCGTTCGGGTGAAAAGTCTGTCGGTGGCGTTCGTGCTGGTGTTTGTCACTGCCTTCCTACTGCAGTGTGGCGATGTCGAGTCCAACCCCGGCCCTCCAAAGAAACAAATGACTACGGTCTTCTGCTTCCCGGTCTTCGATGTCCGCAACTGACAGCACGGATGAAGTCTCCCTGGTTGATGTCATGAATATGTTGACATCACACAGAGGTATACAAACAGGCATGGAGAAACAGATAATTAATGTTGAAGAGAAGATGACAGCTTTGCAACTCAAATGAGTAAAATGCAAAGAAAATAAGGAACTGAATGAAAAGGTGTCTTGTTTGAAAAAGAAACTTGACGATCAAGAAAGCAGAGGCTGACGAAAAAAAATCAAACCGTGCTGAGTTGTATGCTGATTGCAAAGAAGCTGTCAAAGATGCTGTTAAGAACAAGATGGGGATACAGGAGGTGATTCCCATGGAAAGAGCACATCGTCTGAAGGGAGGGAGGGAGGGACACACCTCCTATCACTGTTTTTTTTGAAAAGTACAAATAAAAAGTGCTGTATGAATGCAATAAACTTGAAGGAACGGACGTGTTTATGTCTGAAGACTTTACCCTGAAGGTGAGAGAGATGCGCCGTCAGCTATTGCAAGAGGCCAACCTGCTAACAATAGAGCATTTCTGCGTTTCGATTCCCTCGTCATCGAAGGCAAGCACTACGTCTACGATGCTGATTCCAGAGGTCTGTGCGTGAAGATGATGAACAAGTGTGTTATTGGTGGTGGTGTGTGTCCATCGAGAGCGATGATGACCATCGTTGTCATCCAGCTAGGGGATGGGGGGGGAGGGTGGTGGTGGGGTGGGGGGTAGGATGCTCATGAATCTATCTGTGAATGCGCAGATAGCTGAATAGTCCAATCTGCGCACGAAATGTTCGCTGACAGTTGGGGCAGACAAAGACTGGCATATCATTGTCAGGGAGCTTGTTTGCCCGTGACCTTCTGGCCTGCCTCTTCTGAACAGCTGCAGCAGTCCTGTTGGCCTCGCACAACTTCGCGCCTTTGTGCACTGCAGCGCGCCATTTGTCACGGTCCACTGCAGATTCCTCCCAGGAGTCAGGGTTGATATCAAACGCTTTCAGAGAGACTTTCAGAGTATCTCTGAAGCGCTTCTTCTGACCTCTGTGTGATCTCTTCCCTTGTTGCAGCTCGCCATTTGGGCAGCCGATGGTCTGGCATGCACGCCACGTGTCCAGCCCAGCGAAGCTGGGACTGCATCAGGATGGTGAAGATGCTGGGAAGGGTGGCTTTTGCGAGCACCTCTGTGTCTGGGGTCCTGTCTTGCTACTTGATGTTCAGTAGCTTCCTGAGGCATGTTGTGTGGAAGTGGTTCAGCTTCTTGGCATGTCGTTGGTACACTGTCCAAGTTTCGCAGGCGTACAGTAGTGTGGGGAGAACTACTGCTCTGTAGACCTTTAGCTTGGTCTCAAGACTAATGCCTCTTCTGTTCCAGACATTTGCATTGAGTCTACCAAAAGTTGCGCTTGCTCTTGCAATCCTGACGTTCACTTCATCGTCGATGGTCGCATTTCGTGACAGTGTGCTGCCAAGGTATGTGAACCGCTCCACCGCACTGAGTCTCTGACCGTTGACTGTGATGTTGGGCTCAACGTAGGGTTTCCCTGGGGCTGGCTGATGGAGAACTTCAGTTTTCCTCGTGCTGATGGTAAGGCCGAAGTTCCTGCTGGCAGTGGCAAACTTGTCAACGCTGAGTTGCGTGTCAGCTTCAGATCCAGCGTTGAGGGCACAACCATCAGCAAACAAAAAGTCTCTGATGATGTCTGTCATGACCTTCGTTTTTGCTTGAAGCCTTCTGAGGTTAAACAGCTTGCCATCTGTTCGGTACTTTAGGCTGATTCCAACATCGCCATCTCTGAAGGCATCAGTAAGCATTGCAGAGAACATGAGGCTGAACAGCGTTGGAGCCAGGACGCAGCCTTGCTTGACACCATTTGTGACAGCAAAAGGAGCAGATGTTTCACCATTGTCCTGGACTCAAGCCTGCATGCCTTCATGGAATCGGCTGACCATGGAAACAAATTTACGAGGGCATCCGTACTTGGCCATGATCTTCCACAGTCCCTCTCTACTCACGGTGTCGAAGGCCTTAGTGAGGTCGACATAGGTGGAGAACAGATCAACATTTTGCTCCTGACATTTGCCTTGCAGCAAACACCATGTCGGTGGTTCCGCGCTCTTTCCGGAATCCACATTGGCTCTCAGGCAAATGACCTTGGTCAAGGTGTGCTGTGGCGGTTTAGTAGGATCCTGGCAAATATCTTGCCTGCGATGGAGAGCCAGGAAATGCCCCGATGGTTATCACAGGCTTGCCGGTTCTCCTTTCGCTTGTACAAGTGAATGATAGATGCATCTTTGAAATCCTGGGGGATCGTCTCTTCTTTCCACATGAGTACAGCTGATGGAGCTTCTCAGTCAGCACAGTGCCTCCATCCTTGTAGACCTCTGCTGGTATGGAGTCTGAGCCAGGTGCTTTGCCACTGGATAGCAGATGGATTGATTTCTGGGTCTCAAGAAGTGTTGGCGGATCGTCCAGTGCTTCGTTGACGGGGACTTGTGTGGGAGACGGTCTATGGCTTCATCATTTATGTAGGAAGGGCGATTTAAGACACTGTTGAAGTGCTCAGCACAGCGTTCGAGAATTTTCTCATTCTCGGTGATCAAGGTATTCCCATCTGCACTGAGGAGAGGGGATGATCCTGAGGATGTGGGGCCGTAGACTTCTTTTAAGGCATCATAGAACCTCTTCATATCGTGCCTGTCAGCATATCCCTGGATCTCATCAGCTTTGTCACTCAGCCACTTATCCTGCATCTGGCGTAACTTTTGCTGAACAGTCCTGCGGATGGCATTGTACGCATCCTTTTTTGAAGTGGACTTTGGGTTGCTTAGGTAGGCTTGATGCAGACGGCGTTTCTCATCCAGAAGCTGCTTGATTTCATCACAGTTTTCATCAAACCAGTCTTTGTGCTTTCTGGTCATGGGTCCCAGGGTCTCTGAAGGTGTACTATATATCAGCTCACACAGGGTCCTCCAGTCAGACTCCACATTCAGGTTGTTCAGAAAGGCGGATTCCAGACGATCTTCCAGCAGCTCCACAAAGGACTGTTTGATGGTGATGTTTTTCAGCTTAGCGATGTTGCGCCGTTTTGGAGCCTTCTGGCCTTGGGGGCGTCTCTTAGGCTGGATTCAAATATTCAGCTTCGAGACTACAAGGCGATGGTCTGTCCAACACTCGGCGCTGCACATGGTCTTTGTTACACGTACATCTTGCTTATCCCTTTTCCTGACGATGACATAATCGATGAGATGCCAATGCTTTGAGCGAGGATGCATCCATGACGTCCTGTTACGGGTAGGGAGGCAGAAAACTGTGTTGGTTATCAGCAGTTCGTGCTCTGCACAGGTCTGAAGCAAAACCAATCCATTTGGGTTGCAGTGGCCCACACCGTGCTTTCCAATCACTCCATCCCAGATGTAGTCAGAGCCAACTGTAGCATTGAAGTCCCCAAGAATGATGAGCTTGTTTGCTTTAGGGATAGCAGCAATGACAGAGTGAAGGTCCTCGTAGAACTTCGCCTTCACTTCATCCGGGTTGGTCATGGTTGGGGCGTAGGCACTGACAATGGTGAGGTGCTTCTGGCCAGATGCCAGTGGGAGTTTCATGGTCATAAGCCTATCGTTGACTCCCTTTGGGATTCCAGCTAGCTTGCTGACAAGTGCTGTTTTTACTGCAAAACCAACGCCAGCCTCACGTCGCTCTTCGCTTCCTCGTCCACTCCAGAAGAAGGTGTAACCAGATCCCCGTTCACAGAGCTCGCCTTCGCCTGCAAGCCGAGTCTCACTCAAGGCTCATGTCGATGTTGTATCTGGCGAGTTCGGATGCAACTAGTGCTGTTCTCCTTTGGGGTCTGTCCGCATTATCTCTGTCCAGGAGAGTTCTTATGTTCCAAGCACCAATGGTGAGAGGAATGATCCTTGTTTTTTTCTTTTCTTTCTCTTTGTTTCGACCGCTGATGCAGGGTCCCTGCAAGCCACGGTATGCTGGCCAGGGTGATATGGAGCAGGCAATTTTTAGGGCACCTTTTCTAGCCCCTTCCTCATGCCAGGGAGGTGAGCAGTGCATTCCTAAAGAGGGCTGCTCAGACGCTCAGACGGCTGCCGAGCTCCATCGCTGCTCCTGTCGACGAAGAACGACCCTATGGCCTGAGCCGCCTGCGTGCAGGTCTGCGGCTGTGACTGCCAGTGTACCCACACCTGTCGTTTCATCACTCGCCTGTCGCCACAGGACTTGGGGGTGATGAAATGATGAAGGATGAAAGGTCAGTAAGGATGACTGATGACTTGCGCGATGAGTTTGTTTAAAGTGAAGAGGAGTTGCGCAACGTCGACCTCACTCTCTCGTCTGGGTCCACCAATTTCCAGTGGCAAGACTAAGTCGAGACGACTGGAGGATGAGCACGGATGCAGTGGATGACCAAGATATCCTTTTGGTGTCTCATCTTGCTCTCTGCACTCCACAGTGCGTTGCTGTAACCGCCTTCCTCTCCGTTGAACCGACAGGTTTCTTCCGCAGATTCTGCCGGATCCAGACTTCGCATGCATGGGTAGACACACCCCGGGGGCCAACTGCGTGTAGCATGTACACAGCACGGTGGAGCTAGATGGCCGTCGGTGGCTCTCCTGAGCCGACGCCCTTTTATGGATCTCGTTTTTAATTCCATAAGGGTGTCTAGCCACCCGCCTCACCAGTCCCGGAAGGGAGCGGTGGGAGTGCTGGTTTAGTCGCCGGCAACCCGACCCTGAACAGGTTGTACTGGATTACAGGTTACCAGTAGAAGATCTAATGACCTGACCTGACCAGGAAGTGTGTTATTATTGTCAAGATGAATATGTTTCACATATGTGTGGGGATGCTGCATGCATAATTCGAATAATAAGAGTCTCCCCATTAACCAACCATCATCTATACTAACACCAATACTATTACCACTGCCACTTCCAATGCCACAACTACAAATACTCTGCTACTTTTGCTGCTACTACTACTATCGGTACTTTGCTGTTGTTGCTGCTGCTACTTTCAATCCTAGTGTTACTAGCACTAGTAATACTGTTATTTGAAACATTAATCCAACCTTGGTTAACACATAGGTGAGACTGGATTGGGCAATGGATCCGGACACCTGAGTGTGGGGACGATTGATGTTGTCCAAGGCCTGTCCTCCGCTGAAACCAGTCTCTGCTGTGACGTAGTCCTGTCCGTGATAACAGAAGCAAACTGATCAGCAGAAAGATTTCGAGCGATCACAATGTGAATTATCGTGGTGTTCATCGATGTGAGACTTCCCTCCAGACGTCTGCGGAACTAAAAATAAAACCCACCTCAATTAATGTATTCCTTCATTCATTTTATTAGTTTAAAATGGTTTCCCTCACATACACAAAGGTACACACAAGCAGACAGACAGACATTCAAACACACACTCATACACACACACACACTACACAAAACACACAGACACACACACACACACACACTACACAAAACACACACACACACACACACACAACAGAAGCACACAACTGAAGCGTACAATGTTAAATATTAATAAGTGAAGTCAACTAAAAGTGCAGGCAGACATGCAGATAAGGGGAGTTTGTATTAAATACTGCCTGCTTTGTTAAACATACTTGCCATGTGAAACTGATTCAAACTAGGCCTATCGGTTTGCTCTGCAAAATTTCACAGTAAACTCAGTACAAAGAAGCCTCTTCCAAGCCCGTCGTCTGTTCATTCCATGGTCCACAAAAAATGTGAACCGGGGACATTGGGGACGGACGGGCTGGCATCAGAGTTTGAATCCCCCTGGAGAGTTCTCTGAAAATAATGTCCTCTTCAAAGGAAGGACCTGCTACATGCTTGACTGTTGTGCAGATAGCCGATCTTTACCCCCGAACCGTACTCGCTTCGAGATAAAGTCCCGTGCAGCAGTGGGCAAGACAATTTGCGAGCTGTATAACAGTTAGCAGACAGGGCTTTGTGTTCCATACACCACTCTGACATATTTGCCACTAGAATTCATAAAATGACTAGGTCCCCTACGTCATCGAACCAGAAACCAGCAATATGTCTTAGGAGGTGGGGGGACGCTTAAGTAATATAGCTGCTCCAACCTAGAGAAAAATCACCCACTGCCTTGTCTCCAAGATCTCGGATTGGTGAGACATAAATCCTGGAGTCTCTTGTAGAACCTCGTCTCAAAGAGGTTTATCAACAGTCAAAATCACATTTCCCACACCCCCTGTAGGGGGACCTAACAGGTTCCATTCTGTCTGTAAGACACTCTAGGACTTGCCTCTTGAAGTTGATCTCGTCTCGGTACCAACAGAGCGAGAGCTGAGGAGGTTTACCCAGTGCGTCCCCTTCCCTTTTTGTTCACCTGACACGCCACTGTCATATTGTCAATGAACAAGTGGATGGCATTGCTGGATGCCTCCTTCGATGATGAAGAGCACATTGACTAGATAGATGCATCTGTGAAGAGCACCACCTCGCTAGAATGTAAGCAACAACACACCAGAGCAAAAATATACCCACACATATGTATACAGTATCGAACATACTAGATCAATTGCCATAAGGCACCTTGGGGCAACTGTTGTGCCAGACAATAGGAAATGACGAGCAAAAGGTATTAGTCATGATGTATGACTGTGTTTCACATTTTACTGAGAGAGTATTTTAAAAAGAAGAAAAAGAAAAAGAAAGAAAAAAACAGAGGAGGACGAGTCAGCACAAAATAATTTTTAAAATACCCCCCCCCCCCCCACCCCCACCCCCACCCCCGGAAACGGGAAAATGGAGGATTGGTCCCCTTCATTCATCCCTTGCTCACCCCTCCAAAAAAGCATCACCTGAAGGGTCTGAGGATTGAGGATGGGTCTATTGGCACCTCCTGGGCCAGAAGAAATGAGAGGAGCCATCCAGATGTTGTCTTGTGGAACCAATCATCCAGACAGATCTACATGTTCCAAAGGTAAGTTTCAGCTCCCGCTGAAGTGGGTTCTTGATCAAGATCCCTGTCCAAGAGAAGTGAGATTCTCAGTGTTGTGAGGGAGTTACAACTCAAGCACAGGGAAAGATCTGCTGATCGATCCAAGCAGTCCTGTAGACAGCATGTTGAATCTCATCCCCAAGAAGCTGAACTGTTGACTTGTGAGAGATCGCACTTCTCGGAGTAATTCACGAACCCTGACTGAGAGCACTGGTCCAGTGTCCTGGAGATGTGGATCTTGCACAGGACCTGTGACTGGGCCAAGGATAAGCCCGTCATCCTGATACTCACAAAAATGTCAATTCTCTCACCACCTTTGTTAAGAGGAAAGGGGTACAGGAAAGATCAAACAGGATTTGCAGAGACTTAGATGACCATGTCCCTCCAACCAAACCTCAAGTAATGGCAATACACCTAAGCAGGAATCTGGAAATTAGCCACTGTCAGGTCGAAAAGCCCAAATGCCCTTTAGAAGTGTCTTTCAACACTGTACCTGTGTCAACTTTGAATTTGATCATGAGTGGAAATGGGTGGTTATGGATCCAGTATCAGTCGCCTTTTCCAGAAGTCTTTGGAATCGCAAGCTGGTAGCCATTAAACCCAGCACTTGGGTCCATGAGTTCCAAAATCGCACCTTTGAGTAACAGATTGAGATATCTCCATCTTCAGTACAGACCCCTGCTCTTTTATGCTGGACACGTAAAAAGGAGAAGCGGGTCCTAAAGGATGGTGAACCTCTGCCCATGACAGCATGCACCCAGATACTAGCACCAACACAATCCATTCATGGAGTCCCATTTCATACTACTGGAGAACGTGCCTCTAGACTCTCAACTAGCAGAGGTTGAGTGACTTGAGTTGCTGAATTTCGGCTGTCAGAAGGTTTGCTGCTTTTATGGCCAAGCTTCTCACAAAGAGGAATGCCTGAAAAGGAAGAGGCTTGCACTGCTGGGGCTGGGGTTGTTGCTGACTAAGATCCTGCTGCTTAGAGTCAAACTGGGAAACTCACGATGACATTAGGAAATGTAAGCCAGGTAGGAGGCAACCTCTCTGTTTGTCTCAGCCCTCTGGCTGACAAACTGGGGGACTTAAGACCCGAAAGGGAGGGCTGCTGTGCTGGGATGGGTGTTATGCTGGCAGATATATACATCCCTACTGGCAGGAACAGAACTAAAACGGGGCTAGCAAATGTATCCGCTGCTTCTGTCAGGCTCTATCTCATTCTACTGCTGAAAAATTCTAATAAGAGTAACTGAAGAGGCCCTGAGACTCAGCAGGATGCTCTGTGCCTGCTGGCCTGTGTAGCAAGGCAACAAAAGCTGTGGAGATCTCTGAATGACATCCACGGACCAACTCATCTCAGTAAGCCAAAGTTCTGAAAGTGAGATAGGCCGTTTATGAAAATGTCCGTGCTGAAGGACTAGCAAGAGGTCCTGTATTCGAAGTTCTACCTCCGTAAAAGCTAGGTGGTGTGTGGTGCACCAAGATTAGACCCTTCCTTTTAAGGATTCCTTCAAATACTTTCCTTGATGGAAAGCTCCAGGCACCAAGAAGGAATCATTACCATGAGAGGAAAATAGGTAGCACACCTCATCTAGCAGGTAGGCTTATTCAGCCACTCCTGAGCCATCCCTAGGACCAAAAGGCGCCTTGTGGTCTTGGAGCAGGAGGCCTGCTACCTAGGAGGGGGATAGCATAGACAGAGAATTATCTCCACACGGGTTACTCAGTGAAGAAAGGTAAAAATTCCAAGATGAAAAAAAGATTAAATCAAACCTTGCAAGAAAATAACTTTTCAAATGCTTTTAAAAAGTTGTGTGAAGAAAAAAGCAAACAGCAAATATACTTGTCCGAGTAATGGTTCAGTATTTAAATCTGGGAACTGTGCTGACTGGCTGAAAAGAAGTGGCATCTTATTGGCCGCGAAATTTGGCCAATACAGAGCAAACTGACCGACCTTGTTTGTAAAATTGCCTGAGGACAAAAAAAGAACCAAAACTCAGCTTCATATTCTGAGCATTGGTGAACAGATGGATAGAACTTACAATGGTGGTTTCAGAGTCAACGACTTTTCCCAGTGCAATACGCTTGACAGTGTCCCCTGGACAGGTCACAGCCTGACAGGTCATGATGACCCCGACCCTGGCAGCATTGGGGTCACTCTCCACGGTCACACTTCGGTGGTTCAGGGTGATACTGGCCCCCGTCTGCCTGCCTTCTTCTGTTAACAGGGAAACAGTTGGTTTCATGGTGGTTTCAATGCATGCAGACTCATCCATATATGTATACCGCATCTGCTGTTAAAAACAAGCAGATTCCTGACCTTTTTATAAACCTAATGTGCTGGTCAGGTCATGGGAGTCTACTCTAGGTTTGTATCAAAAACGTTGGTGAATTAATCATGTGTGTATGAATGCAGACACTCGCATGAATACACATATGAGCTTGCAGAGAGAGAGAGAGAGAGAGAGCAACTGGAAAATGGGGCAGTCCTGACAACAGTTTCTTTCCTTTGTGCCTACAGCTCTCATAAACCCAGTGGCATGATGGGAGAGCACATTCACACAGGTCATACAGGGAATCAGAAAAGTGTGTTAGCACTGACGGTAACATTCATTTAAAACACCATAACAACAACAATGATAATATAATAAACAAGCGGAAAGCCCTTCATGGCTCACGTGTGAATCCTGTTCCACAACAACTGCACCGAAAAGGCAGGGGGTGGCGGGGTAGATGAAGAGATGGGAGTGGGTGGTTACCAGTAGTGGCTGGGGTGTTGGGTCTCTGGGTGGAGGTAGCACCTTTGGGTATCTGGCAGCTGTACTATCATAGAGAGTGGACGGACACCACCAGTCGTCATCCATCCATAAAACTCTCACGTGCTGAATCCAAGCGTAATCCCCGGCAAACCGTCTCAGCTGGCATGCTAAACCACGTGAGAATGTGGTGTTGACACAGCAACCCTAGGCGACTGAATTTCCTTGTTGAAGTCGCTGGCTAGACTGGAGGGGTTATGTAAGGACTCAACGGCCACTTGTCCAGGACCAAGGTTATGTGGATGTTTGGCTATGGTTAACAGCCTGAAGAGGGATGGGCTCCATCAGGCATTTTTGCCTAAGTTCCACCCATGACAAGTCAAACCAGTAATCAGTCCATATTGGATCAGTAGCAACCCGGGTCAACAATGGCCATGCCTGCCGCTGCACACCAGGGCGGAGGTGGAAAGTGTATTACAAGTGGTTACCCCGAAAAGATCAGGAGAAGAGAAATTATTGTTATAGGCACCTGGAAGGTAAGAACACCAGGAATGTTGAAGAACTTTCACATCAGATGAAAAGATACCGCTGGAAGATCTTAGGCAACCGAGGAGGAAAAATCTACCATCTGGACACTGTCTCTAGTTATCACGCTCCCCCAAAAAGAAACATTCAATTGTGCCAAAATTTCCACACAATAAGCCTTATCAGCCATCCGAGCAAGGTACTACTGAAAGTCACCTTGAACAGACTGAAAGCTCAAGCTGAGAAAATCATCTCTGAAGAACGATTTTGACAGTGACAAGTTTTCAGACAAGATGGCTGCCATTGACAGAAAATTTCTGTATACTCACTGTAAGTAGTTAATTCAATGCTCTCTTTAAAACATACGTGTCCAGTAAACATGTCGATGATGTAGTCAGTGTCAATCTGTGTGTTCTTTTCAGAATCTGTTTATCTTTTCCTCAAACTGCACACAGGAAATGATATGTCATACCGTCTTAAACCTAAAACACACTTTACGTCAATGAGCATGGAACAACTCAATTGAATCTTATGGATCTGGAGGCTAAATAGAGTAAACCATTCACGATCCGGAGAAAATGAAATTATTAAAGCTCACCATGGACAATACCACATACACACACACACGGACGACCGAAATACCATGTTATTTCATAGACTCACGCCAATGTGTAAACACACATGGGAGGCAAAAAGCTCCTGGGGCAGGGTAAAAATGGAATAAAACAGTGATAACTATGTGATATAAAATTATGTTGAAAATACTGATGATAACAATAAAAATAATTCATTGATAAATTTCTTATACTGATATGTATATAGTACCTATCCTGAATCAGACCTGTCTCTGAGCACTTTACAGAGTCATTTACAGGCTGCCTTCCTTGGAAGAGTTGAATGAGAGCTGCCTTCAGGCACTTATTTGTTTTCTGTTATTCCGTCAGGCTTCAGTCATATACACACGCAAAGACACACACACACACACACACACACACACACACACATATATATATATATATATATACATATATACATATATATATATATATAGTATATGCATACATACACACATACACGTAAACACACAGACAGGGAGAGAGAGAGAGACAGACAGATTTGTCATCTGGGACAAGCGTGTCTCACGGCAGCAGGACACCAATCCAGTGCACGATTTGTGGGCGATAGAATTTCCGCTGCACTGCCGGCCACACTCGTTGGGGGCTGGGTTGGTGCACGTGCGAGTCAGGCTGATGGTGCCACTGCCACAGGTCGCTGAGCACCCCTCATCCCTCCACTCCGACCAGCCCCCGTTACGTGCAGCTGTGGGGAAAGGCAAGGCAAGGCAAGTTTATTTCATGTGCCCCCTGGAGGTACACAGGTTTCTTTTCCATACACATACACTGTATGACTACCAGACCAACTCTTTCTGTTCCTCTGTATCTGCCTTGCTTACTGCCAGAATATCTGCTTCCACTCTTTCTTTATCTTACTCTGTCTTTGACAATCTGTTTTCACTTTTTTTTCCTTTTTTTCTGTTTGTTTTAGCCTTCTGATTTTTTTCCTTTTTTTGTCTCCCCAGTTCTGTACATCTGACTGTCTTTCTGGCTGCTTGTCTCCTTGTCTCTCCCAGTCTTTGCTGCATTGTACTGTCATATAGTATCATTTTGTATTGCATTCATTTGCCAAGCGTTTTACTGCATTGAACTGTGTTGTGCTGCAGCGCATTCCTCCACATAATATTGAAACTGTACTGTGTTGTATTGCTGGAATCTCCCGAAAACAGAGGAGCGTGCACACGGAACGACTGGCTGGTGCGTACTGACAAAGCATGCACATGGCACCTTTCAGAAGAACCGCCGCCACAGCAACACCGAGGTCCAAAAGAAGAGGAAAACACCAGCAGCAGTGGCCAAAGTGCCCAGATAGTTTCCCTGCCCTCTCTGCGGATATCCATGCAGATCCAAACTGGGGTTCCGTAGCCACATGCGAGTCCACAATACATATATGCGACTGAGACTCGCATTGACGTCATCGTCGAATACAACATACTACCGAGGACTGTATTAAGTATTTCTGTCTTGACAGAACCAGTTTGTCCTGTTCTGACTGCGAATGTGATTAAATCTTCCTACCAGCGAACAGCACACACACACACACGCACACACACACACACAGGAACACACATACATACACACGCACACACTCCACCCCAACCCTTTCTCCAAATAACTGTCCACAGAATTCTATTTGTTAATTCATTAGGCAATCTTTTCATCTTTGCTGAAATGGGATGGTGAATAAACCAGACACAAGCGATGTTGTTATTAATGCATTCACACATTTATGTAATCACTCGTTTATTTTTGTTTACGCTAATTTGTGATCAAATAATCGATTGTCAAACTGTTTTTTTGATTGATGTGTCTTGTCATTCAGAATGTCAGTTTGATAATAAGTCCAAACTTTGATGAGTCCTACCCATAACCATTCTCGCCCTCCTGATGACGTTTTGTTTCAGTCTCTGCGTAGTTTATACTCAGTGCTATTCTAGCAAGTGAGATAAAATACATAACATTGGATACAATTACGACTAACATATTCAGGAAATAATGTAGTCTTGCCACATGTCAGGTCAGGTCATTAGATCTGCTACTGGTAACCTGTAATCCAGTACAACCTGTTCAGGGTCGGGTTGCCGACGACTAAACCGGCACTTCCACCGCTCCCTTCTGGGACTGGTGAGGCGGGTGGCTAGACACCCTTATGGAGATCCATAAAAGGGCGTCGGCTCAGGAGAGCCACCGACGGCCATCTAGCTCCACTGTGCTGTGTGCATGCCACACGCAGTTGGCCCCCGGGGTATGTCTACCCATGTATGCGAAGTCTGGATCCGGCAGAATCTGCGGAAGAAACCTATCGGTTCAACGGAGAGGAAGGCGGTTACAGCAACGCACTGTGGAGTGCAGAGAGCAAGATGAGACACTGAAAGGATATCTTGGTCATCCACTGCATCCGTGCTCATCCTCCAGTCGTCTCGACTTAGTCTTGCCACTGGAAATTGGTGGACCCGGGCGAGAGAGTGAGGTCGACGTTGCGCAACTCCTCTTCACTTTAAACAAACTCATCGCGCAAGCCATCAGTCATCCAAAATGACCTTTCATCCTTCATCATTTCATCACCCCCAAGTCCTGTGGCGACAGGCGAGCGACGAAACGACAGGTGTGGGTACACTGGCACTCGCAGCCGCAGACCTGCACGCAGGGGGCTCAGGCCATAGGGTCGTTCTTCGTCGACAGGAGCAGCGATGGAGCTCGGCAGCCGTCTGAGCGTCTGAGCAGCCCTCTTTAGGAATGCACTGCTCACCTCCCTGGCATGAGGAAGGGGCTAGAAAAGGTGCCCTAAAAATTGCCTGCTCCATATCACCCTGGCCAGCATACCGCGGCTGGCGGGGACCCTACATCAGCGGTCGAAACAAAGAGAAAGAAAAGAAAAAACAAGGATCGTTCCTCTCACCATTGGTGCTTGGAACATAAGGACTCTCCTGGACAGAGATAACGCGGACAGACCCCAAAGGAGAACAGCACTAGTTGCATCCGAACTCGCCAGATACAACATCGACATCGCAGCCTTGAGTGAGACTCGGCTTGCAGGCGAAGGCGAGCTCTGTGAACGGGGATCTGGTTACACCTTCTTCTGGAGTGGACGAGGAAGCGAAGAGCGACGTGAGGCTGGCGTTGGTTTTGCAGTAAAAACAGCACTTGTCAGCAAGCTAGCTGGAATCCCAAAGGGAGTCAACGATAGGCTTATGACCATGAAACTCCCACTGGCATCTGGCCAGAAGCACCTCACCATTGTCAGTGCCTACGCCCCAACCATGACCAACCCGGATGAAGTGAAGGCGAAGTTCTACGAGGACCTTCACTCTGTCATTGCTGCCATCCCTAAAGCAAACAAGCTCATTATTCTTGGGGACTTCAATGCTAGAGTTGGCTCTGACTACATCTCCTGGGATGGAGTGATTGGAAAGCATGGTGTGGGCCACTGCAACCCAAATGGATTGCTTTTGCTTCAGACCTGTGCAGAGCACGAACTGCTGATAACCAACACAGTTTTCTGCCTCCCTACCCGTAACAGGACGTCATGGATGCACCCTCGCTCAAAGCATTGGCATCTCATCGATTATGTCATCGTCAGGAAAAGGGATAGGCAAGATGTACGTGTAACAAAGACCATGTGCGGCGCCGAGTGTTGGACAGACCATCGCCTTGTAGTCTCGAAGCAGAATATTCGAATCCAACCCAAGAGACGCCCCCAAGGCCAGAAGGCTCCAAAACGGCTCAACATCACTAAGCTGAAAAACATCACCATCAAACAGTCCTTTGTGGAGCTGCTGGAAGATCGTCTGGAATCCGCCTCTCTGGACAACCAGAATGTGGAGTCTGACTGGAGGACCCTGCGTGAGCTGATCTATAGTATAGCTTCAGAGACCCTGGGACCCATGACCAGAAAGCACAAAGACTGGTTTGATGAAAACTGTGATGAAATCAAGCAGCTTCTGGATGAGAAACGCCGTCTGCATCAAGCCCACCTGAGCAACCCAAAGTCCACATCAAAAAAGGATGCATACAATGACATCCGCAGGACTGTTCAGCAAAAGTTACGCCAGATGCAGGATAAGTGGCTGAGTGACAAAGTTGATGAGATCCAGGGATATGCTGACAGGCGCGATATGAAGAGGTTCTATGATGCCTTAAAAGAAGTCTACGGCCCCACATCCTCAGGATCATCCCCCCTCCTCAGTGCAGATGGGAATACCTTGATCACCGAGAAGGAGAACATTCTCGAACGATGGGCTGAGCACTTCAACAGTGTCTTAAATCGCCCTTCCTCCATAAATGATGAAGCCATAGACCGTCTCCCACAAGTCCCCACCAACGAAGCACTGGACGATCCGCCAACACTTCTTGAGACCCAGAAAGCAATCCGTCTGCTATCCAGTGGCAAAGCACCTGGCTCAGACTCCAAACCAGCAGAGGTCTACAAGGATGGAGGCACTGTGCTGACTGAGAAGCTTCATCAGCTGTACTCACTCATGTGGAAAGAAGAGACGATCCCCCAGGATTTCAAAGATGCATCTATCATTCACTTGTACAAGCGAAAGGGGAACCGGCAAGCCTGTGATAACCATTGGGGCATTTCCTTGCTCTCCATCGCAGGCAAGATACTTGCCAGGATCCTACTTAGCCGCCTCACAGCACACCTTGACCAAGGTCATTTGCCTGAGAGCCAATGTGGATTCCGGAAAGAGCGCGGAACCACTGACATGGTGTTTGCTGCAAGGCAGCTGCAAGAGAAATGTCAGGAGCAAAATGCTGATCTGTTCTCCACCTATGTCGACCTCTCTAAGGCCTTCGACACCGTGAGTAGAGAGGGACTGTGGAAGATCATGGCCAAGTACGGATGCCCTCGGAAATTTATTTCCTTGGTCAGCCAATTCCATGAAGGCATGCAGGCTCGAGTCCAGGACAATGGTGAAACATCTGCTCCTTTTGCTGTCACAAATGGTGTCAAGCAAGGCTGCGTCCTGGCTCCAACGCTGTGCAGCCTCATGTTCTCTGCAATGCTTACTGATGCCTTCAGAGATGGCGATGTTGGAATCGGCCTAAAGTACCGAACAGATGGCAAGCTGTTTAACCTCAGAAGGCTTCAAGCAAAAACGAAGGTCATGACAGACATCATCAGAGACTTTTTGTTTGCTGATGATTGTGCCCTCAACGCTGGATCTGAAGCTGACATGCAACTCAGCGTTGACAAGTTTGCCACTGCCAGCAGGAACTTCGGCCTTACCATCAGCACGAGGAAAACTGAAGTTCTCCATCAGTCAGCCCCAGGGAAACCCTACGTTGAGCCCAACATCACAGTCAACGGTCAGAGACTCAGTGCGGTGGAGCGGTTCACATACCTTGGCAGCACACTGTCACGAAATGTGACAATCGACGATGAAGTGAACGTCAGGATTGCAAGAGCAAGCGCAGCTTTTGGTAGACTCAATGCAAATGTCTGGAACAGAAGAGGCATTAGTCTTGAGACCAAGCTAAAGGTCTACAGAGCAGTAGTTCTCCCCACACTACTGTACACCTGTGAAACTTGGACAGTGTACCAACGACATGCCAAGAAGCTGAACCACTTCCACACAACATGCCTCAGGAAGCTACTGAACATCAAGTGGCAAGACAAGACCCCTGACACAGAGGTGCTCGCAAAAGCCACCATCCTGATGCAGTCCCAGCTTCGCTGGGCTGGACACGTGGCGCGCATGCCAGACCATCGGCTGCCCAAAAGGCTCTTCTATGGCGAGCTGCAACAAGGGAAGAGATCACACAGAGGTCAGAAGAAGCGCTTCAGAGATACTCTGAAAGTCTCTCTGAAAGCGTTTGATATCAACCCTGACTCCTGGGAGGAATCTGCAGTGGACCGTGACAAATGGCGCGCTGCTGTGCACAAAGGCGCCAGGTTGTGCGAGGCCAACAGGACTGCTGCAGCTGTTGAGAAGAGGCAGGCCAGAAAGTCACGGGCAAACAAGCTCCCTGACAATGATATGCCTGTCTTTGTCTGCCCCAACTGTCAGCGAACATTTCGTGCGCAGACTGGACTATTCAGCCATCTGCGCACTCACAGATAGATTCATGAGCATCCTTCCCCCCACCCCCCCAACACCCTCCCCCCATCCCCCATGTGGATGACAACGATGGTCATCATCGATCTCGATGGAGACACCACCAGTGTTTTCTGGCTTCTTGTCCGTTACCAGTGAAATATTCGTTTGTTTTTATGTTCTTTTTTTTTCAATTTGTTAACAACTTTCTATATTTTTTTTTCATAGTAGCTACAGTAGCAATGCAGTTAGTTAAACTAAAAGAAATGTATTTCATACTGAAACAATATATATATATATATATATATATGTTTATACATACTGTGTATAGGTCCTTCTTCCATTGTTTATATAATCCATACAAAGGAGAAGTATGCATAAATGCTTAAAAAAAGAAAAAAAGAAAGCGAGAACGAAAGAAAACCTTTTAGTGTGCATTCTCTGGAATCGGTGTAGGCTCCTACGCAGATTTCGGCGCACTCGGTGCCCGCCGCACGACAGCGACGCGATCTCTGTTGGGTGCCCTCACCGCAGTTCTGTGAACAGCGTCCAAATGAAGACCACGCTGTCCAGCCGTGCTCAGAGTCCACTGGATACCACAGAGAGAGAGAGAGAGAGAGAGAGAGAGAGAGAGAGAGAGAGAGAGAGAGACAGAGAGAGAGAGAGAGAGAGAGAGAGAGAGAGAGAGAGAGAGAGAGAGTCTAATAAAGGCGATATGTAACGGTTTATTTTTATTTTTAAATCACACAGCCGAGCTCTCACATCTTCTTTGTTGAGCATACCACCACCACCCGCACGTCCCCACCCCCCAAACTTTACTTATACGGAGTGATTACACCCGGAAAAAAAAATTGACTGATGTGTGTTTATTTCTTAAACGAAGCAGAAAAGATGTGTTTAAGACAGGGACAGTTTAAAAGATAGGTAGATCAATGTTCTGATCATAACGCAACGATATGTGAATTGGTGTTGCATGCTTAAGAGAGAATAACACCTTTTCCAGAACACTCGTTTCTGATGGTGAGCAAAAACTATGAAGTGTATTGTTATGTTTGTACAGGTAACCCACTTCCATCTCTTTACCCACCCCAGCCACCCCCAGCATAATGCCTTCTATCTGGTAAACCTCCGGCGTTATACCTGTTTCGAAAAAACCCCCACATGATTAGACCTCCATCCTGTGCCGTTCACGTTTGCTGTGATAAAAGTGTTTTAGAGAGTGGTGCAACTCAAAAGTTGGTGCACACAAATTGCTGACTCAGGGTCGATACACAGTCACACCTTGCACACGTGAGCCAGTAAAGACGAGATAACAACAAAGACTCGCTTCATTTAAACCTACCACAAGCTGGTGTCTTACTCGACTGCTGTGCACTATCTGAAGACCCTTTTCTCAGCTGATCCACTTTCTGCTTTTCTAACAGTCAGTGGGCAATAAGTTCATGATGCTTTGTGACAGATGGCTCCAAAACATGTGAAATAGATACCACCATCACATCCCTTTGAGTGTATTGATGAAAGTGTACCACAAACATCATCAACTCCTTGTCATCTGGAATTTCCTCACTGTCTTTAAGCAAACTATCATTAAACATATTTTTTTTCTTCCAAAAAGCCCACACTTGATTCAAATGATACCCCCTCCACCCCACCCCCCCAAAAAAAAGAGGCACAGCCTTCAAGACTCACCTGTGCTTCACGCTATATCCAGTAAAGGAATCACGATAAGAAGGGGAAAAAAAGAGATTTAAAGAATTGCTTAAAAGTGCTCTGCATCAAATATGATATATAAAATAAGCTGGGGGGAAAAAAAGAAAAAAAAGTGGGATCCAACCATGTATGTTCAGTTCCGAAGTAAGCTGACTAATCCCCACTGCTGAGGCGGATCTGACGTCATTTGACTAAATTTGATATTAAAGAAATGTTGACGTTTACTTCTTCGTGGGATGAATAGATGTCATTGTTGGGGACGTAATAACGCCGTTAAAATAATGTTTTTTGTGTGTTTTATTTTATCTTGATTGTTCTTTCATTTCAGTGGTAAAGGAGACGTTGCCATGCTTCAAGCACATCGCAACATGGTAGATCTCTAGATCTGCACGAACCTGTCAACTACGCGCTGAAAGAAATTTTGCTTTTATGATCATTCCAGTTAATTCAGTGTCCACTTTGGAATACTTATATGCAGTAAACACGTCAATGGTGTAGTTAGTGTAACTGTGTGTGCTCTGTGACTGGTCAGGCAACCAGGCTAATGTTGGAACAACGAGCTAGTCCTTCAACACCCAGCTTTCCCAAGCCCTGCGGCAATGGAGAAGTGGTAACGGAGACAGGCAGAGGATGCTGCTGGCAGCTCCTAGTCACGACAGGCGGCGGTGGGGTGATGGTCATCCGCCGTAGACTGGGGCAGATGCGGCGTCCGTATCCTCCCACAGTGTCAGAGCAGCCCTTTTTAGGGACAGCACTGCTCTCCCCACATGGGGAAGGGGAGATAGAAGGCTTTGTTTAGTAGGAAACCGCACCTACTTGGACATCCAACACTAGCGGTCGAAAACAACAAAAGAAAAGAACCAGGAGTCATGCCCTGACTCTGGGTGCCTGGAATGTTCACACCCTTTTAGACAGAGACGACAGACCAGAAAGGCGCACAGCACTCATTGCTAGAATGCTTGATCGTTACCAGGTGGACATAGCAGCCCTGAGCGAAACCAGCTTTGCCTGTGAAACCCAGTTGGAGGACGTTGGAGGGGGCTACACCCTCTACTGCATTGGGAAGTGAGATGGCACCCTTAGAACCTCAGGCATGGGCTTTGCCATACGAACCAAAATTGCACGACAGCTTGACAGCCTTCCACGTGGGATAAATGATAGGCTGATGACCCTGCGTCTGAAGCTGTCCAAAGATTGCTTCGCCACAGTCATCGGCTGCTATGTCCGACGATGACCAACCCTGATGAACCCTCATGACATCAAAGAAGCTTTCTACGAGGAGCTCAGCCACACCATTTCAGCGGTAGACAGAAAGAACAGGCTGATCATCCTTGGGGATTTCAATGCCCGGGTCTCCTTGTGGCATAGGACAGCATGGCACTGGAAAGTACAACTCCAATGGACTGCTTTTACTCTCGCTCTGCACGCAGCATGGACTGACCATCACCAAACACCCTTTTCCAACAAGTGGACAAGTACAAGAACACATGGATGCACCCCTGCTCCAAGCAATGGCACATGCTGGACTATGTTATTGTCCGGCAGAGGGAGAGAGGTGATGTTTCCATTACACACCATCGCCTGGTATGCAGCAAGATGAACATCAGACTTGCGTGCAAGCTCCAACCAGCCAGGCAGAAACCCCCTAGGAAGCTGAACATCCACCGCCTCCCTATCACTAAGGACGTGCTGCAGCAGCAAATCCAAGCAGCTCTCCAAGAAATTCCTGCATAGACTGATGTAGAAGAGATATAGAGCACCTGTGTACACAGCAGCAGCTGACACACTCGGCTTTGTACAGAGGAGCTACAAAGACTGGTTTGACGAGAATGACTCTGGAATCTCCAAGCTCCTGAACACACTGCATATACGGCTTCAGGATCACATTTCCGATAAAGACTGCCAGAGGAAGAAGGACCAGTTCTTGCAAACCAAGCAACTCGTACAGAAGAGGCTTCGTGAGATGAAGAACACCTGGTGGGAGAGAAAGTCTGAAGAGCTTCAGTCTGCTGCTGATGCTCACAACATGAAGACTTTCCATGATGGTCTCTGAGCTGTGTATGGGCCGAGAGTTACAGGATCAACCCCTGTCCGAGCCTTGGACCAGACCACCCTCCTGACAGACAAGAAAGACATCCTTGCCCGCTGGGCAGAGCACTTCAACCCCTCCTCAACAGGGACTCGCCCATATCTGCCGAGGTAACTGCAGCCCTCCCACAGCTACCAGTCAATGACTTGCTAGCTGCCCCTCCAACCAAAGCCAAGACCTGGAAGGCCCTGAAGGTGACAACGTCAGGAAAAGCACCAGGAGCGGATGGAATCCAGGCTGATATCTACAAGTATGGAGGCGAGGTGCTGACAGACAAGCTGACCGCCCTGTTGCAATCTATCTGGGAGAGAGGAGAGGTCCCCCAGGATTGCAAGGATGCTTCAATTGTCCACATTTACAAACAGAAGGGAGACAAAACATCCTGCGATAACCATCATGGAATCTCTCTCCTCTGCATCGCCGGCAAGATCTTTGCCCGCATCATACTGAACAGACTGGTTGTCCATGTCTCCAACACAGTCAACCCTGAAGCACAGTGCGGCTTCTGCTCAGGCAGGGGAACATGTGAAATCATCATCATCATCATCAGCTGCCCCATGGCGGTTGCCGTTGGGGCGCTACAGATGACCTGTCAGCCAGTCCTCTCCATCCATCCCTGTCTTTCGCACATTTGACCGCCTCGCTCAGCTTCAGTCCTGTCCATTCTGTGATGTTGTCTTCCCATCTCTTCTTCTGTCTTCCTCTCTTCCTTCCTCCTCTGACTGTTCCCTGGAGCACTGTCTTGGCAAGCCCCTCTCCTCTTGTTACGTGGCCGAACCATTTTAATTTGCGCCTCTTGATGGTGGTGAGAAGGTCTTCATAGGGACCAATGGCTTGCCTTATTCTGTTTTTGACTTCCTCATTGGTTATGTGGTCTTTATAAGAGATGCCAAGCAGTCTTCTGAAGCATCTCATTTCTGAGGCCTGAATCCTCTTCTCCAATTCTGCTGTAAGGGTCCATGTTTCACAAGCATACAGGAGAACTGAGTAGATAAGAGAACGCATGAGTCTTATCTTTGAGCTGAGCTTGACTGCCTTGTCCTTTTTAAATGGTGTTCAACTTGGCTAGTGTTGCAGCTGTCATTGCAATTCTGGCTAATACTTCAGGCTTGGACCCCTCATCTGAAACTATTGCTCCAAGGTATTTGAAATTCTTCACGGTTTCAAGCTTTTCTCCGTTGGCAGTTATGTCAGTTTGGATGCCATTGTCATTGTTTGTCATCAGTTTTGTTTTGTTTGCACTGATTTCCATGCCGTAAGCTGTGGCGGATCTGTCTAGTTGCCTGACCAGGTTCTCCAGTTCTTGTTCTGAGCCTGCGAGTCCGTCTATATCATCAGCAAAACGCAGGTTTGTGATTGTTCTGCCACCAATGCTGACTGTTCCTTGGTGGTCTTCAAGTGCATCTGTCATAATTCTTTCAAGGAAAACATTGAAGAGTGTCGGCGAGAGCAAACATCCTTGTCTCACTCCAACTGTGGTTCGGAACCAGTCTCCAATGTCCCCGTTGAGGTAAACTGCACTGCTGGCATTCTCGTAGAGGTTCTGTATGGCGCGGATAAGGTTTGCGTTGATGTTGTAGTAGTTCATGGTCGCCCAGAGTGCCGCATGCCACACTCTGTCAAATGCCTTCTTGAAGTCTATGAATACGTGGTAGAGTTCTTGTTGGTGTTGAAGGTATCTCTCGCTCAGAATCCTCAGATTGAAAATCTGCTCAGTTGTGCTGCGTCCTGCCCTGAATCCTGCCTGCTCTTCAGCTATAATTGCTTCAGCCTGGGGTCTTAACCTGTTCAATATGATCCTGAGCATCACTTTGCTAGGATGGCATATCAGGCTGATGGTGCGGTAGTTATTGCACTGTTGTAGGTTGCCTTTCTTGGGTATAGAACATGTGAAATGGTGTTTGCCAAACACCAGATGCAAGAAAAGTGCTGTGAGCAGAACAAGGAGCTCCACATGGTCTTTGTAGACCTAAGGCCTTCAACACGGTGAACCACTGTGGTCTGTGGAAGATCCTCCTAAAGTTTGGCTGCCCAGAGAGCCTAATCCAGCTGACTGTGTCATTCCACAATGGCATGCAGGCGAGAGTACAGGAAAATACTGACATGTCGGATCCGTTCCCTGTGGTATATGGAGTGAAGCAGGGCTGCATCCTGGCACCAAACTGTTCTCCATTCTCTTCTCTGCCATGCTGATTGACGCCTTCCAAGACTGTGACTGGGGTATCTACATTTAGTTTTGCACAGATGGCAAACTTTTCAACTTGCGGCGACTCCACACCAGGTCCAGGATGTTTGAGGCACTGTTGAGAGAGTTCCTCTTCGCTGATGACTGCGCACTTGCTGCACACACCCATGAGGACATGCAGTTTATTATGGACAGGTTCTCAACCTCCTGCAGATGCTTTGGACTCACCATCATCCTCAGCAAGATCGAGTCCATATACCAACCAGCTAGCTCACAGAACGCCAGTGCCTCCCTGCCACCTGCAATCAAGATTGATGACACAGAGATCAAATCAGTTGACAAGTTTTGCTACCTGGGCAGCGTCCTATGCAGCAACGGAGCCCTTGATGCAGAAGTGACGCTGCGCATCACCAAGGCCAGCTCCACCCCAAACTCAACAACAGGCTGTGAAACAACAAAGGCATCAGGCTCAGCACCAAAATCAAAACCTACAGAGCTGTTGTGCTGACCACCTTGTTGTACTGCTGGACGAAACATGGACGACATATCGCCGTCACATTCAACAACTTGAGCAATTTCACTTGAGATGCCTAAGAAAGATCCTCAGCATAAAGTAGCAAGACAGGGTCTCCAACCTCCAAGTCCTAGAGAGGAGCGGCCTGCTCAGCATCGAAAACCTGCTGATCCAGTGCCAGCTATGCTGGACAGGACACGTTGCCTGCATGACAGACAGCAGAATCCTGAAGATGCTCTTGTATGGCCAGCTGAAGGAAGGCCACCGCGAACTTCAAAGACCCTGCAAGCGCTTCAAGGACACCTTGAAGACAAACCTCAAAGCCTGTGACATAGACATCACTTCCTAGGAAACTGATGCCCTTGACCGCTCTCACTGGAGGATACTGTGCTCTAGTGGCATAAAGACATTTGAAAACAAGAGAACGCTGGCCATTAAGGAGAAGCGTGAGTGACGGAAGCAGGGCTCAACTTCTGGAGACGTTTTCCCTTGCAACACCTGTGGGAAGTGCTGCGCATCCAGAATCGGCCTCTTCTCCCATATGAGGACACACACCGACAGATAAGCCTGCCTGCCTACTCATCCGTCAGTCCAACGGGAGACTCCATCATGTGTGTGTTCTGTCTAGAGTTTGTATTTCTTTCCTTTTAATTGTAAACAAGAAAAACGACGTCATGTCATCTTCAAACAGAAACTAACTTCTAGTAACACAGTAGGAAGCGGTTTTTAGAACTTTTGGATATTGGAACGAATCTCAACAAAATAAACCGTTAATGATTCGGACACTTACAAACTGTTGGGAGCGTATCGTTGTGCCGCCGACCCGCTGTGCCGCCGACCCGTTGTGCCGACCCGTTTACGGATTGTCTTTTGTCACAAGAGAGAGAGAGAGAGAGAGAGAGATTGTTTGACAATGGGTCTGCGGTAATATGATTTTATTGGTATGACTGTGAAGATTTTTGTTCATACTATGTATAAAACCAGTTCAGTGCCAAAAAATTCTAGCACAAAAGCTATGGGTGATACAGAAAGAAAGTAAACGTTTTTGTGAAGGAAAGTGAGTGTAGATCCTGCTTCTGCTCTCTTTTACCCAATTAGGTTGATTGTAGATAACTGTTCAGGCATGTAAAGTCAAGATAATAATTTTTGTGCAACAAAAAAGTCGATTTCCACCTCTACATAATAACATGCATAAAGAAAAGAAACAAAATACAGCTAGAAATAGCATACCTATTGTCAGATTACCCCTGTAAAAGACATTAAAACGGGCTATAAGTTGATAAAAACAAATCGCAGCTCGTGCAGACATGTAAGTAAATCACTGTCCCAATAATGACAAAGGTTGGTAAAGTCAACGTAAAAGGTCAATCACCGTCTCAGAAACTGAACTGGCAAGCTTTTGACAGCTAAGAGCATTCTGGGTGAGAGAGTGAAGTTCTTTGATGAGAGTCACTCTTTTCAAGTTGCACGTGGGCCGATTAAAGTGTCTGCTGTGCATCAGGCTTGCCACCTCTTCAAACAAGTGAACCAACTGATTCAGCGAAAAAAAAGCGTGAAAAACAAAAAGCTCGTGTTTCACCTCCATTGCAAGTTCCACCCTGCGATTCGTGAAAATCGTGGAGCATTGGCGGTTGTCATCCTTCAGTCTGCATTGAAATGTGAGCACACTCATTCCTAACAGCCACGGCCTCTTCATGAACTCTGGCTGACATTCGACCTATTGTTTTACATCACTCCTCTCTCTTTCCTCCCCTTCTTCCAACACTCTGCACGTATTCTGTCAGTCATCGCCACTTATTCAAAAACGCTGTCTGATTGAACAGATGGACTGAATTGCCATCAAATGGGTTGTCAGTTTCGTCAATCACCTTCGTTTTCAAACCAATCATCAAACAAGAGAGATCCTTCTCCATCTCGAAAGCTGTCCATAACCTAGTACTAGCAGAGCTTTCAGAATTGTGTAAATCTGCTGACTGTGACTATTGTGATTTACTGGACATAGTTTTCAACGCATTTTTTTGCACATGATGCAACCCCCTTTTCTACGCGTGTATCACGTAGTCAGTTAGCAAATTATTATCGAGTAGAAAGGGGTTTTCTACCTGATGAATGTTCATTTAGATAGCATTGTCATAATCCAGACACATCAAACTAACTGTTCAGTCTGTTTATGTGAACTGAACCAAACTCCAATGAAGGAAAAATCAGAACATGTGCAGGAGGTCAGTGGACGTCTTATAGGCACTATGGCAATACTTTTTGTAGGACGTCAGCTGACGTCTTAGGCACTCTACTGGTTAAGCCAACTTTACTATTGGCAGACAAAGTATCTCCAGAGAAAATGGCAATGTTAAAGTTTACCACGGACACACAGACATACACACAGACACACACACAGAGACAACCAAATACCGGGTTATAACACACTTTGTTTACACATGTGAGTAAAAAATTACAGACCCATCCCCAGCCTTCCATTTTTTATTTCCAAATTACTGGGAAAAAATCATCATGTGTCAACTTTTGGTTCTTGACGATGCTCACAACCTGTGGTCTTCATAACAGTCTACTTACCGTTCTCATTGCACTGATACCGCTCTCTCTTCATGTGACAAATGATATTCTCACTGCACTAGATGAAAATCCTATGTCCGCCATTACTTTGCTTGATCTGAGTGCCGATTCAACAGATACACGATATTCATGTCCATCGACTTTCAGCATAAAAGATTCAAATCATTCACTCATTATATCCTATCTCATTATCAGAACTCAGACCATAAGAAGACCTACTCTAAACATCTGGTGACTGAACTCCATTGGCCTCAGATTGCTCAGAGAATTAATGACATCTCTTGCATGTGTTTCAACCCTTTTATCTGGTACCTTTGTACCTGTTTGATGTTGTTCAGCTTTTTGTTCCACCCATGTCATTGTGATCATCTACTGATTAAAGTATTCTCTGTATCCCACATCGTAAACAAATTACAAGGACAACGTGCGTTTTATTGCCTCAGTCTTGTCACCTGCAATAAATTTCCCAAACAAATTCGCTATGCTGAAACTAATCCTGGTCTAAAAATTCAACTGTACAAATCTGCTTTCACAGATATCAAGGTATTGGCAAGTGTGTGTGTGTGTGTGTGTGTGTGTGTGTGTGTGGTGTGTGACTGTCCACACCGTCCTCCAGGGTAGAGTCGTCTGTGCATATCAATGGAATGTGTTTTAATATACTGATATACTGTCTTAGTATGTGCATTTGTGTCCATGCATTCACGCCTGCAAATCTGGTATCTATACTCTATCTTGTGTACAACACCTTTTAACCTTCAGTCACCTATTTATATCACTAAGACCCGCTGTAACTTTTGTTTCAATTTCAGTCTCAAACATGCTCACATGTATGTGTATACAAACTGAGGTTCAAATGTACACCAAGATCTTTCGCCATGTCAAGATCATATTACAATGGTATGGTAGGTAGGCCTAATTGCGAACGACCCAGTCAAAGTTACCAGCACAACACGTGCACCGTACATAGAATAGGTTGTACCTATGTAGCTCTTTTGTTTTTGAAGGCTTTCTCAGACTGGTTGCACCAGGAAAAATGCGTCTTTTCCTTCTTTTCGAGGTTTTTAAGAAATTTATTTAGCGTCGCGGACTGACGGCTGGGAGGACGCGGGTTCGAATCCCAGCGGAGGTGGGTTTTTCGGCCCGTGGCCGGCTCCTACCCAGAGCTGAGTGTGCTGTGGGCTTAAATGGGGAGACTGGGACCACACAGTCGAGTGTCATCCACTTCAAGGATGCGTCTTTGGGTGTGTTGCTCTAATTACCTGACCAACACTGCAAGTGTCTGTATCTCTCGGGCCTGGTTAACGCCGGGATATCATTATGACAGGAAGCGTAGAGTACAGCCTTGTCACGTAGTCCCAAGCCAAAATGGACCTCCATAGCAACATCGTCATCATCATCGTCATCCTCCTTCTCCTTCATCGTCATCAATATAAACAAAATAGTCTCAGAGTCTGTGGCCTTTCATGCCCTGCTCTCATGGTGACCTCAGTTTCGATACCCCTCCACTTCCGTGCTTGGGGTGAGTCCTGTCAATGTCGTCAGTGTCGGCAGATTCATGGGGGGGGCTGTTGTTTGAGGGACGTGGTGGCGGTCTCCACTCTGGGAGAGACGCTCACTCAGTCTGGCTCCGCCACTAAGCCATTATTGTCGTTAGTAGGGGCCTTAGTAGGTGGTGTCCTAAGTACGTTTAAAACAGAACAGGCACCACTGAACACCACCGAAGTGACCTCAGCAGCAGTGCAGGGTCTCCTCAGGTGTGTGGCCTCCAGGCGACCTAACATCGATGGTTCCTGTGGACTGCCGACGCTGGAACTGCGACGGAACGAACCCGGGTGTGGCCGTGTATGGGGGAATCTAAATGAGCGGCGTGGGAGTAATGCCACTGAAACGGCGCAGATTATGTGGCAGCAAAAAAAAAAAAAAAAAAAAAAAAAAAAAAAAATATTTCACAAGGCTGGGGTGCCTGAGGGTAAATGCCGATCTGTCACCAACAAGCTTTCATTAGTTCTCCCAGCACTGGCAATGTACAATTCATTTAACAATCCAGTCAAATAGGCTATTTCAAGTTGTTTCAAAGTTCATGTCCACTACTAGCCTTCTCTTGACTTATGGGTTCTGAGAGCATGTATGTGAACTTGGATCGGCAGTCGTGCGCGAAGACACGAAAGAGCGGCGAAAAGCGGCCGGAAATAGCTGTTTTTTTTAATGGTTCTTGGAAACGGGTATTCATTAAATCAAGGTATAAGAATGAGTCGAAGGCAGACGTTAAATCGCGAAATGTGTGGGTGAGAAAGCTTCGAAGGTGGGGGCGGTCACGAAACCGTTTCGCACTTTACACAGGCGTTCGCAGTTAGGCATACCTACCCTATTTTGGTAACAAACCACAGCATTGTTGAGTTCCACAGTTTCTTCTTTCTGAATTTGATCCAGAGCACAAATAGGAGCAGTCAGTTCCAGCCCCTTGCAGGTTCTTGTTCTCCGTCTGGGCCAGTACAACATGTTCTGGAACATCGTCCATACCGTGACCAGGCAGTCCATCATGTTCCTGCTGATCTGGAAGTGAATACAGATTTCAAATTTTATCTGCCTTTATTACGACTTTTTCAGTGCTGGACATGTAACAAAGTCTGGTTAATGCTTGCACAGCACTCAACACAAAAGCCGATTTTCCTTTGCAGTAACTAGTTGAAATACTGACGCGGGAACTGCGTAAGGTGATGCAAATAAATCTTGCTACAGTCAAGAACTGAACAGTGGTGCTGGAATATAAAATTACAGCACGCAAGTGCACACACACCAACACGCTGACATACACGTGTGTATATATATGTTTCATATTTAGAGAGTGAGAGGGAGCGAGAGAGAGGGGTGAGGGAAAGGATAAAGCAGGACACACATAAAGACAGGACAGGACACACTCAGAGCAGAAAAAAACCCAAAACAATATTGCATGGACTCTTGGCTTACACACGTGAGCAAACAAAAAGCTAAGACTTATTTGTTGACACTCGAGCCCAAATCTTACCACAGCAAGTTTGTGAATTACAGGCCTCTTCTTTCGTTGACGTACCATCGCACAGACGGGAGCAGCTGGGTTCCTTGGCCCTTGCACCGTCGACTGTACCGTTTGACACCAACACCACCACACGTCTGAGTGCATCTGTGGTGATTGTCCACGGCGTCCTTCCTATGGGTAGAGTCCTCTGGCATGTAAGTGGAGTTAGTTTCATTGCAGTGTCATATGGGCTTGGGTAATGGTTTTTGTGTGCGCGTGTGTGTACAGCTGACACGTACTATAACCTCTGATCCGGAAGGAAATTGCTCACTATCATTAAAAAAACAACAACAGGAAAACAAAGGGCCGATTATTTTGTACACTGTTTCTATGTCTTCAGGAAGTGTTATCAGAAGAAACATGACACACATGACATATTTGATAAAACTGCTGTGGCATGTATAATATTTTGATCTATTTCTGTTTATTCCACCTCTTTAACTCCTCCTTTGGTAGCTCTTTTCGGATATTAGTAAGCAATGCAAACATGGCGCCGAAATAATGTGCAGTTTCCCTCTCGGTATATTTTCGGAAACATTTTTTTTTCTGTTCAAGTTTAGAAGAGCAAAACTAATAAAAAAAAAATAAAACCCCAAACAACCAGCATACAAATCAAGAGAGGCAACACCTTCGAGACTCACCTGTGATACGCACTTAAAAAAAGGATTAAAAAAATATGAGCAAAATTAAATCAAAATCATGTTAAATCGTTTAAATGTGTTCGGTATTTGATACTGTATGGCTTCGACAAAAAAAAAGAAAGAAAAAAAAAAAGGAGGGGGGGGGGGGGGGGGGGAGAGAAAAAACAACACAAAAACACACGGAAAGACAGCAGATTCGAAGCTAGCATATTTAGGTGATAGCTAAGTCTTACCCACTGCGCAAATATGGATCAACAAATTACGGGCCCATGCTTTTATCAGGCGGATTCATTTGTCTTTTACGAAAAACATCACTTCCTTATGTTCTGTATATTGAACGTGACACTGATTATTGTGTGGCATCGTGTTGGATAAAAGATTTCTTTGGTTTTAGCAAAAATGTTCTACTTGAATGTACATATGTTCCTCCTGAAAATACACCGTATTATAGATGTGTGTTTTCGAGAATGGAACTGATATGAATGAATGGATGAATGGTGGATCAAGCTCTGAGCACTTTACAAATTCAGTGTCATTCGCACAACAGGCTGCCCACCTGCGTTCAGCCAGCTGACAGCTGCCATTGGGCGCTCATCATTCGTTTCCTGTGTCATTCAATCAGATTTCAGGCACGCACACTTAGACAGGTCTGCACATATGTTGACCTGGGAGATTGGACAAATCCCCATCATTTACCTACCTGGCACCGTTACCAAGATTCGAACCCGGGACCTCAGATGGAAACTCAAACGCTTTAGCCACTCGGCTATTGCGCCCGTCATTTGATGGAATAATGTATTCTGGAGAAGTAGTTATCTTCAGATGAAGTTGATTTATCATTATGTGTAGATTGTAATTCTATAACTTCTGATATATCCTAGGAAATGTTACATGAAATTAATTGTGCATTTGTCACAAAAAATGCAAGGGGTGGCACGAGCTGAAATTCTGAAGGTACTAAATTCCTTTTACATGTGCACGGTATCTGGACTGACTATTCTCAACGGTGTATGCTATGGGTGACTATTCTCAACGGTGTATGCTATGGGTGACCTTGAAGGTAGTTTCACATACATTTCAGGAAAACAGTGTGAATGATTGCTTTATAGCATAAGTAAATCTTTTTCAATCCTTATTTGAGAAGGTAACAGAAAGAAATGAATACCATCACTTACCCCCTTGCGCTGCATATTGCAGAACGGTATCTAACGAAACTGGACAGTCATTCTTATTGTGATATGAATCAGTCACTTGTTAAATATATTGTTGGAAGTCTATCCTTGCTCAACATTTCCCATCTTCTGTGAAATCAAATTTGGAATTATTAGAAAAGTTACGTGAAGTAAAAGGGCTTATTATGTTGATAAAAAAGGAAGCTATGGCCCATGTTCAATCAGTCGGTAAAAAAAAAACCCGAATTTTTGAAGAAGGACGTTTAAAAGTAAAATTTTAAAAAAAGGTTGGGGTTTAATGTTTTGGTTTTGATCACAAATCTAAAACTGAGACCCCGGGATTTATAATACTGGATTCAGGAAATGATTTCATTTTGATTATTGACAAAGAGTGTAAAAAAATTTAAAAAAAAGAAAGAAAGAATGATTAAAATAAATTTGATCAACTAATAATTCTGGGGAAAAAATTTTCTCAAGTCGAAGGCACAACGTTTGAAAAAATTTTTAAAATTTTCCAGGAATTTTTCCAAAACTTTTTTCAAAAAAATTTTGTAAAAAAACAATGAGGACAAAAAATATGAAATGCGTAGAATGAAAAGAAAAAGAACTCCCTTCCCTTAAAAAAGGTAAATATTTTTGGCCCTTTTGCGGATTTCTTTTAATTGTTTGAGATTTTTTGTTAAACTTTTAAAGTGAAATTTTTTAATTTCTTTTTTAACACTGGGTTTTTTCCCAAAGAAAATTGGATCATGCCATTACTTAGAAAAGTGAAAACGAAAATTATAATAATTATAGAGGAAAAGTATTTATTTGATAAAAGTAGTAAGTTACATTTTCCCCTTTACAATTGATAAAAAAAATCAGAATAATCAGAAAAATCAAAAACATATCTGGGCAACCCAAGTGTTTTAAAAAAAGAAGTATTTTTAAAATATGAATATTTAAAGAGGTATTGATTTTTGTGTATGAATCAATTTTCCCCTTATTAATGTAAGACTAAAAAGAAAGGTTTAAATCCGAAAAAAAATTTTTTATTTTTGGGAAACGCAAGCGGGTTTTCAAAATGAGGTTTTAAACATTTTTGCATATTAAAAAAGGCTACAGTCCCCGGAAACATTTTGAAAGCAATGGAAAGTGTTTTTTTGTTTTGGGGGAATTTTTGTTTCCATATCTGGGAAAAACTTTTATGGCCTATTTTTTAAAAAAAATTTGGAATTAGGGAAAATTTGGGTTTATTTTTTTGAAAAGTATGTAAAAAGGTGAAGGCAAGAGTGAATTTATTTTTTTTAATTGTATCCGTGGGTTTAAACGGGGGGTGTTTGTCCCCCCATTCTTGCTTTTCCAACGCAAATTTGAGAATAGTAACACTGTTTTATTTTTGGTGTTTGTTTCCCCTTTTTCCCGAAGCTTTTGGTTTTTTTTCCCCCAAAAAACCAATGGTTCTGACAAAATTTCCCAAATAAATTTAATTTGCTGCACCCAAAGTAATTTGCAATTACATTTAGTTTGAACATGTGGGCGAAAAAGGAGGGTATTTAGCAAAAAATTTGGAAAATAAAATATGATCAAAAATCATGAAAACCCCAAGCCCAATTAGAAAATTGAAAGGAAATTGTTTTTGGGTATATTTTTCAACAAAATTTAGTATCAGTTTCACATTTTAAAATTAATTATGCTAATAAAAGAAAAGAAAGGGATACTTCTTATTTTGTAAAAAAGTTGGGACTGAAAGTTCGTTTGGGTGTCTTGTTGGTTTTTCCCGATTCCCGGGTTTCCCCCAATACTGCAGTTTGGAGCAAAAAATTGGGGAATAAAAAAATTTTTAGAATTGAAAAAATACATTTATTTCCCATGAAACGGTATCTGGATGTAGACCCCGGACTTTCCAAAGGGTTAAAATGTTTGATGGTAGGGAGATATCCGGGTTAGTTAAATTTGTGCTTTTAAATTTTTTTGATATTGCGGAAACTTAAAAGAGGGGCCCAAAAAAGGTTCCCTTTTCAATGTTGTAGAATGTTTTTAAGTCATAGTTTAATAATAACACGTTTGACATAAAGAAAGCGTGTTCGTAAAGGCTTATTATTCAAAGGTTTTTGCATTTGCGGGGGATAATCAAGTTTTTTGGGAAGATATTTGGGGTTTTTAAATAAAGGTTTTATCCCCAACGGGGTTTTTTAATTTTGTAGGTGGAAAATTTATAGGGGGGGGAAAGTAATGGTTAGACTTGCTTTTTAGCTATGCGCCGATTGTTTTGTTTCTGGGACAAAAGTTGTCATGTGCATGATGAGAAATTCCCCCCTTTCGGGGATGTAAAATGCCAGAAAAGGAAAATTTTTTTCTTAAAAACCCGGGGGGGGGGGAGGAGGGGAGTATTTTTTTCTTTTTTTCTGTTATTTTGAAAAATTTACGACCCCTTTTGTTGTCACTGAATTTTGTTTTTGATTCTGGCGGTTGTTTTAAAAATGGCACAACAGTAACTTTTTTAAAACCAGAGAGAGAGAGAGAGGGGAAGGAGAAAAGAGAGAGAGGAGAGGAGAGAGAATAAGATACATATTTTTAAAAAGTGTGTTTATCGTGAAAAAGTTTAAAGCGGAAAAAAAAATACGGAGTTGGTTTAAACCATGTATTTCATGCTCTGAAGCAAATTGACAACGCGAAAAACAGTTTCCCCCCGGACACTTTAAATTGGATCTAAAAATGGTAAAAAATTATTTTTTTTTCGTGATATATTGACGGCTCTATTCGAGATGAAAATTAGCTTAAACCCGGGTTATTTTCATTTACCTCAATTATCAAGTTTAAAATTTTGGGGAAAAAAAAAAGGAAACCCCTTCCCTTTTCCCCTGGGGACACCGCGGGAATTTGAGTTTTCCCCACATCTCGCAACCGGTTTAAAAAAACCGAAAGTAGGGTCAGTGGTCCCGATTTCTGATTTTATTTTCCTTTTTCCCCCCTTGGGATTTTTTTTTCCTGGGAAAAGTTGTCAGAAAACAACAAAAAAAATTTTTTTTTCCCCTTGATGTGCAGTCGATTCAATACAAAAAATTTTCCCTTTATTTGGTTCATTTTCCCCGTCGAGGGTGGGGGGTTAGTGTTGTTTCGTTTTCGCCCGATTTTTTCCCTTTTCATTGCAACAAAAAAATACAATTCCCAAATGGTCTTTAAACCCGGGGCCACGGGCTTTCCCAGGCAACGAGGGGAAAAACCCCTTTTTGGCCCCCAATTTTGATATTCAGGTTTTTGCGGGTATAAACAAATTTTTAAAACCCTTCATGAGGGAAATTACGTTTAAATTTCCAGAGGGAATTAAAAAACATATCAGTCTTTATGAGGGGAAATTTTTTTTATTCCAAAATTTGGTTTTGGGCAAAGCATTTCCAAGAAAATAAATTTTTTTTAAAGGGGTTCAACACACACACTTCATACCAAACACAATAAAACTACCCCCGCTATTGGTTTGACCCTCTTTGGTTTCACAAGTGGGGTTTAAAAAATGGCCCCCAATTTAAAATTTTGTCAAAACATAAGATAAAAGAGTCCAAAAAGTTTGTGAAAAAAAAAAAAATTAAATTTTGCTTGGGAAACACTTATTGCTTATTTTTGGGGCCCCTTCTTAGACTTGTGTTGTCTTTAAAACTGGATTGGTGGGAGGAAATGATTTTAAAAATTTTTTTCTTACCCAAAATATGGTTCTATACAAACAGGGTCCAGTTGAAAGGGTTTTTTCGTAAAGTTTGCATTGGACAAATTTATTAAACGGGGAGGGGACACACACAAAACACACCCCTTTTCTCTCTCTCTTCTCACACACCCCACACAGATAGAGAGGAGAGACGGGTAATTTTATATTTTTTATATATAAAATAAAAAGAGAGAGGGGAGAGAGAGGGGAGAGAGAGGAGGGGGAGATGGTTAAAATGTGCTTCGGCCATTGGACACAAACTCATCGGGGAAAAGGGGGGCGAGGTATGGGGGGAAGGGGAGGGGAAACCCGGCCCGTTCATTTAAAAATTTTTGAAATTTTAAAACTAAAATTAGTTTTCCATTAAAAGTTTTGGGGCCCATTTACCGGGCCGAAATGATTTTAAAATTCCCGGGACGTCAAAAATTTAAAAAACTGCTGAAAAAATTTTGCACTCGGGCTCAATAAAATTACAGAAAAAAAATTTTCTCGGGGTGGTATTGATATAATCTCCCAATTTTGGGTGTTTTGGGTTGTCTCCTTTTACGGCTGAAAAAATGAATTATCTTTTTTTTCCCTTCAAAAACAGTATGCTTGGGGGTTTTTAAATTTCTGGGGAAAAAATCAAACCAAATTGAATAAAAAAGGGAAAGGCTTTTTAAAAACCTATGTTTTTTTTTTCCCATTTACTTTATTAAGGTTTCAGGATTGGGAGTTTGATAATATGAAAAAAACACATTGAATTTATGTGAAAAATAGAAATTAACCGGGTTTGCTTTTAAAAAATTTGCGATTTCACTTTTTTTTTTAACGAAACATTTAAATTTTTTTTTATGTACGAATATGGGGAAAAAAATTATATATATATATAAAATTATATAATTTAAAATTGTGTGTGTTTTGGCTGTTTTTCCCCATTGGGGTATGTATGTATGGTTTTAAAAGTATGTTTTTTTGGGTATTTCTCTCTCTTTTCTCTATATATTTTTTTAAAAATTGTGTGTTGTGGGTGTGTGAATGTATATATGTATGTGTGCAAAACTTATGTATATATTTTTGTTTTGGGGGTTTTGTATGTGTTATTTATATATATTGTATATATATATTTATATTTATAATTTTATATTTTTTTTATGTTTTGGTCCCATTTTTTAATGGGCTTTGGGGTCCATTCTATGGGCACGCAGAGTAAAAATAAAGCCCCCCCTTTTTTTTTCCCTTTCTCTGTGGTTTTTTTTCTTCACATTATTCATTTATTATCTATATTTCTTTTCATTTTTAAATATGCCCTTCATATTTATATACACATGAACTTAATATATAAAACCTTCAAAGGGGAAATTTACATTTAAATGTTAAAAGGGTTAAATTTTATAAAATGTTAAAATCCATAGTTGTTATCCATGTTTGCTATTTTCTTGAATGTAAAGGGTATTCTGTTATTATGTGAAAAATTTTAAAAGAAAAAATGAAAAAAAAAAAAAGTTTAAAAAAAGAGGAAATCTTTTGGGAAAATTCGCTAATTTTTTTCCAATTGAATAAGGGGAAAAACAAAAAAAAGAGAGAGAGGACTCACTAAACTAAAAAACCCGACCCAAAAGGCTTTCCCAACATCTTGTTCGTTGCAGGGGTTTCTTTTTTCCCAAAAGGTTCCCGAACAGCGATGGGGAAGCGGGTTTCCCCTGCCTCTTGAAATGTGTTTTTTCCGTTTGAAACCCACCCCCCACAATTTTTGTCCATTTGTTGGGAACTGCCACGCCGCCCACCCGGGGGGTTTTAGATTTCCTTGTTAAATATGTTGACTTATTCTTTGTGTCGGCAAAATATGTCCCATGTTTGTCCATGTTTATGCGCAAGAATCTACCCCTTTCCCGTTTTCCTTTAAAACAGAAACACCCCAATATTTAAACCCATTTTTTTTCTTTTTTAAACCCACTGAATGTATGTTTGTGTGTGCTTTGTTTGGAAAAAACATTTCCAGTAGGTCAAATATACCCAAGTTCATGTTTTGCACACACGGGTTTAAATACACAAAAACTTTGGGCCTCGTCATGATTATATTTCTCATGATCATTTCGATGGAAATTTGGTAATAACCACGCATTGCTGAATCGCACATTTCCCTGTTTTGAACTTCCGGGCAAAAAAGGGGCAGTCGGTTCCAGAACCTTGCATGTTCTTGTTTCTGTCTGGTCCCCGAAACCCATTTTTTGGGAAAAATTTTTTGCCAAAATTTGCCCGGGGGGCCCCACCCTTTTTGTTGCTTATTGGAAGTAAAAAAAAATTTAAAAACTTTCCGTTTTCACTGTTTTTTGTGACTTTCAAATGTTTTTACTAAAAAGAGTGCAAAAATTTTGGGGTTGCAGAAAAAAACCCGGGAAGAACTTTTAACTAGAGGGGTTTTTGCAAAAGTTTGAAAATTTGATTTTTTTGGTATTTTTTAATTTTTCCAAAAAATGATTTTTTTTCAAAACAAAAAAAGTGGCCTTGGAATATGAACGCATAGCTATACAGCCCTGGTAATCAGACCCTTTTTTTAAAACTTTCCCCAAAATTTTTTGGGGCCTAGTCAAAACTTTTGTATCGGGGGAAATTTTTTAACCTTTTTCCTTTCTTTTCCTCGGGTTTCCCGCGCGGACACTTCATTAAAAAGGAGTATGCACCCTTTGAGAAAAACCCAAAGAAACATACTTTTCAAAAATTTTGAAGGTTTGATTTAAAAATTGTAAGAGGGGGGTTTGGGGGGCCCAGAATTGAGGTACCCCTCCCCCCCCCCATTTTTTTAGGAGGGTTTGGTTTAAAGAGGGCCCACAAAACAGAGATGTCCGGGGGGCAGGAAGCTTCCATTTGGGGAAATGGGACCACACACCCACCCACGCATGGACAGACGCAGTGAGTTTTTGGGAATGGGGGGAAACGGGGCGTCTCAGCAGTTGGTTTGCCTTGAGTGTTAAACTTGCTGTCCCAAATCACGTCGACGGAACGACAAAAAACTTCTTTCTCCCCCAACTCGCCTGAAAAGGGGGGCATTTTGGCTTTCTTCAGTTTCTGAAAAACTATTTTTTTTCTTGTTGTATTTCACGTAATCTTCAAATCGGGAATAGTTTAAATTTCGAGTTTTAGGGAACGTGAAAACTATAAATGTGTATAAAAACCCAAATCGTGGTCCGTAAAGGGTTAAGACCAGTTTGGGAAAAACCCCGCCGCAAAGTTTTTTCCAGATTTTAAAAAAAAAAGGGTTTTGAAAAAATTTTTAATGGGAAAATCAAAAAAAAAAAAAAAAAAAAAAAAAAAAAAATTAAAAGTTTTAAAACATTGTCTTATTTTTAAAAAAGGGTTTTTTTTTAGTTTGCGAGAAAAAAATTTAGGTTGGATGATATAGGGAAAACCCCGGGTTTAATTTTTTTCCCTCCCCCCCCAACATCATTTGGGAAATTTTTTCAGCTTTTTCCAGTTGATTGTGCCCTTCACAAAGTGAGTTGTAAATTCGTATTTAGAACTTTGTAAAGGAAGAAAAAACTTCTACCCGAAAGCAAATTCCCAAAGAAATTACCCAAAAAACCTGTTGTCGAGTGGAGAAATAGAAATTTTAAAACCAAAAAAATCTTTATTACTAACAAAAGGTAATATCCGAAACGGGTGTTTTACGAGAGAAAATTTTAAAACCCAGTTGTAAAGAAAAACCTTTTATTTCTAACTACCCGTCAAGAAAACCCCTTTTTTTTTTCTCCCCAATTTTTCCCCTTGCGCGTTGCATGTTGCACAAGTTTTTTTGATTAGACAGGGGGGCAAACTTGGGGTGCTTTTTTTCCGAAACCTCTTTTTAAATAAAACCACTTTCCATTCCAGATTGGATTTAAAAAGGGGGTTATCCCGGGGGACCGCCCGGGGGTCTTTTGCCGTCTGTTTGGTAAATTTGTTTTCGCATCGTTTTTGGGTCAAATCTGGAGCCCAAAGTGCCCAAGCGTTCATTGACAACGGTCAGGTCAGTTTGTCGAGTCCTTTGTTCAGCCCAAGTCGCAAAATGGGGCCCCCCTGCCACTCAAAAACCCACAAAATTTTTAATTAAAAAAAGGAAACCCGTTCCGAAACTTTTTCTCCTCCCCGCCCCTTTCCCTTTGTTTGCTATTGAATTTCATGCTAATTTTTTAAAGTAATAATGTTTGGGAATAAAACCCAAATAATAATGAGGGTTTGATGCAGTGCTCTTCTGTGGGGGGCTGTTCCTTACAGGGGCTTACGCCCGGTTCAAAAATTAATTTTACATACAACAAAAGAAACAACCCAAAAATCCTGGTGGATTTACAAAAAAAAGGGGGGTTTATTTACAATGGTCAGGAAGTGTTTTTATGCAACAAAAATGGGGCCAAAAGTACCTTTGTGGGGACTTAATAAAGATAGAAAAACCCCCAAAAAACCCTTCCCTTAAATTTAAATTTAGGCAAAAAATCTAACTAGCTTAAAAAAAAAAACGTGGTTTCTGGGGAAAGGGGGTTATCGCTACGTATTTTGACAACAAAACCCTAATGACACAAAATTTTAAGGAATTGTAATAAATTTTCCCAAAAAAGGCGTTGTTTAACAATTCTCAAATTTCTTACAAAAACAAAATTCTGTTTTTGGAAAAAAGGGACCCAAAAAGGTATTGAAAAATTTTGGGGAATCTAATAAGGTGAAAAACGAATTTTGTCATTTACTGAAAACAGAACCTCCTTAAAATAAAACTGACTGGCACCCTTTTTTTAAATTTTAAAGCCGTAGTCAATCCTTTCCCTTCCCAAAAAGTGGATTTTTGGGATTTTTGGGGCGGGGGAAAACGAAGCGAAAACACAAAAACATCTGCGCACGTTTTATAATTCAAAACCAAAAAAATATAAACGAAATTTTAAAAAAAGATAAAAAAACGATTATCCAAAGCTTGTAACTTTTGGATCGGAAAATTTAATTTTAATCTGGATAAATCTGTGGTCAAGAGCCCGTTAAAAAATGCAACCCGAAAAAATGAAAAGTACTTCAATGGGAAAAAATTCACAATTTTTTATCCTACAAATATTTCTCTGAAAAAAAAAAGCAGTTAAAGAAAACAAAAAGGGGGCCCTACTGCCCCGGGCCAAATTGATTTCATTGAGCACTTTTTCTGTGAGCGCCCTTTTGGTCCAAACCCATGGAACTTTATTCAACAGAAAATTAAAAAAAAGAAACAAAATTTCGTTTTTTAAAATTTTCAAGGGTTTTGACCCTTTTGTTTTTTGGGGTGAAGGGAACCTCAGTATCCCACAGAAAAAGTTAGATCTATTTGATTCTGATAGGAAAAAGTGTTTCAGGGATCTATTTTTATATTTTATATATATATATATTTTTTATAAAATATTATATATTTTATATATTTTATATAAAATATAAAAAAATTAAAACAGTAAAAATTTTAAAAAAAAAATTTTTTTCTTTAGCCCCGATTTTTGAGAGGGAAAATTAACCTAAGCCCTTAATTAAAGATCTTGAACCCACAACATACACCCCCTATAATTTAGTTTGAAGGGAAAAAAGAAAAGCGGAAGGGAAGGAGAGAGGAGAAAAAAAAAGAAAAAACCGGGTGAAAATAATTCCCCCTACAGTGTTCATTTTCGTAAAGTTGTTTGTTGGAAAAATTACTTTTCAGTCTTTTTTATTGAAAAAAAAAAGAAAAAAAAAAGAAAAAAAGAAAAAGGAAAAAAAAGTGGATGTGTAGCCTGGTCCCAAAAAAAGAAGTTCTTTTATTTGTTTTGCCCCAAAAATTTAGCGCTGTATTTAAATACCAAATTTTTTTATTATTGTTAAAAATATTTTTTTAAAAAAAGCTTTTATTTTTTTCGCAATGCTTATCAAAGGGGAACCCGGGAAAAATATTGTTTTAAAGTTGATTCCTTAGGCCTAATGGTTTTATGCAAATGCATCTCAGGCGTGGGCGAAACGTCGGTTTCTTTTGGGGGAACACATTCCCCTGTTTTTGAAGCCAAGTCCCCTTTTAGCCTGTGCCTCATGTTTTGTTCCTGTGAGTTGACGAAGATGTGTTTTGAATTTTCACGTGTTTTGTGTCCCTTCCCCGTTTTGATGTTACCCAAATTCCCGGAAGGTTTTATTCATTTTTTTTATCTTTTCAGATCCAGACGATAAAAAGGTTTTTTCCTGTTTTCCCTTTGGGTGAAGGCCCTACTTTTAAAACCCCTTTTTGGAAAAAGGTTTTCTTTTCCAGGTTCCCAAAAATTTTAGGGGGGTCGGCGTAAAATTTAAACCCGTGACAAACAAAAGGGGAAACTGCGGGGGTAATGCTGGAAATTTACCCTCTTTTCCCCAATTTGTTCCACGCCCCGGATGAACTAAGCTCAGAAAATTGTACCCCTAAGACCCAAATGGAGATTCATTTAAAAGATTTTTTCGACGTCTGGACGAGTATGGCACCCTAGCGAATGATTGTAATCCCTTTTTTTGTTATCCAATTTATTCACTTTTATTTGAGTACTTTGGAGAAATTTTCCCTTTTTGGGGGGGGAAAATGTGTCGGTTTCCATGTTTTTTTTTTTTTTTCCTTTTTTTTTTTCAGTACACCAAGTTTTTTTCTTGGCAGAGTTTAGCGTGAGCGCCCCTATCCCTTTTTTTTAGCCCTTGCTTGTCCCCCCTTCCGGGGCAGGTTTGTGGAAAAAATATAATGCTTTCCCGAGAAAAAAAAAAATTTAAAAAAAAACAACAAACAACAAAAAAAAAAAATAATAATAAAAAATTTTTAAAAAAAAAAAAAGAAAAAAGAAAGAAGAAGAAGATGAAGAAGAAGAAGAAAATAATAAAAAAATTAATTTATTATTATAAAAGTTATTAGTATGTAGTGCTATAATTTAAAGCAGAAGTTTAAGCGCTTTACCCAAAAAAAAATAAATCAAAATAAAATTTAAGGCGGATAAACATTTAGGGCGGTTTAAAAAAGCACACCCTTTTATAAAAAACAAAAGCGGATAGGGCCCCAACAACAGATAAAGGGGCATTGCTGTAAATGAAAAATTTCCCCCAAATTTGCCCCTTGCCTAAAAGCGGATGTTTTTTTCCGAGTAGTGACGGGCATCTTCGGAAAACTGAAAGGAATCCCACTTGTTTTGTTTGCCTTTTTTGGACTGGGTTCTTGATGATTTAACCAGGGTTTTCATTTTTTGAAAAATTTTTTGTTTGAGGTGGCCCCCCGTGGTAGTCGGGGTTCAGGTTTTTAGACAAAAGATTTGGGTGCAAAAGGCCCAAAAAGACGCCCGCGGGGCAGAAATTTTTGGTAAAACGGTTTGCCCATATAGGCAGTTAATTACGGAACAAAACAAAAAAACCTTCTTAATGGGAATAAAGTTACATTCGTACACTTACCCCGAAGACCCTTTGTAAAAAAGTCACATCATAAAGAACCCTTTTTTAAAAGCTTCGATAGGGCAAAAACAATTAAATATTCCTGTAAAAGTACTGTTACCTTTGGGATACAATGGAAAAAGTGGTAAAAAGAAGTAAAATCGGCAGTTTCTCTAATATCTGAAAAACATCCGTGCCCCCCATCCCCCAACCCCACTCTCTCTAATCGCCCAACATACACACAAACACACACCGCGCGCGCGCGCATTACCATAAACCTTGGACAACAATACTTCTTGTTTGTTTAAATTAATGAGATGAGTTTTAAGATTTGCTTTGAAGGTAGACAGATGAACTATTTTTTTCTGGGAACATAAGTCAGAGAATTCAAGCTTTTGGGGACCACAGGAGTTTAGAAGATACGGGGGACAGTTAGCTGAATGGAGTCTTTTTTTTTTGCTATGGCTCGAGAGTTGTAATATTGAGACACTGAAAGCATAGACTTCTAGCGTGAGCAGGCAGCCAAATGAAATGTCTACAGGAGATCTGTGCACTCTCGATCCTCGACTTTTTTAAGGCGAATCAAATAAAAAATAAAGGCCCCAACCCAGTTTGTTGGCAGCATCGATACACAGAAGGGGTGGATTTCTAAACCCAAATTCTAAGCTGAAAATAAAGAATTTTACACCGGTGGTTCACATGCGATTGTACAGTGAGAGATGAATCCACATGAAAGTCCACACACATACGCATACCACACCTACAAAGAGAGAGAGAGAGAGAGGGGAGAGAGAGAGGGGGGGGCACAGAGAGAGTGAGACAGAGGGGGGGGGGGGGAGCTTTGTTTTCACATTGTATTTGTGACACGACTATTTCTGTGTGTGAAAAATTTGGGTGCTATCCTTTGGGGGGGCGTGTCGCTAGAGTGCAGTGCAAAGGTTTTTCATGCCTATAAGTGTACTTGTTTTCCTATCAAAGTGGATTTTTCAGTACAGGATTTTGTCAGGAACGACACTTTTGTTATCATGAATTCTTAATGAGCGCTATGTGCACGATACACACGGGACTTAGGTTTTGTCTCATGATCACTCAAGGTCTTGTGGATACAGAGAAAAATATGGCCAATGTGCGCTTCAATTTCCCTGATTTACTAAGCGGACGCATTAACCACTGGGCCATCACCCCCAACACGCACTTACCACAGCAAACCTTATTGCACGCCTCTATTTTTGTTGAAACCCAGCGCACAGATGGGAACAGGCATTTCCTTGGCTCCTGACCGTCGACTGTACCGAATGATTCCATTCCCAGGTGTGCGAGCATTCGTGGGTGACTTTCCCCAGGCGCCCCACCCATGGGTAGAGTCCTTTTCCTGCGCATGTCAGTGTTATGAGCTTAAAATATTAATAATCAGTGAATCATCTTGTGTCCGTGGGTGTCTCTGTTGATACCCCAAAATAAACCCTTAACATTATTCTCGATTTCAATGAACATCTGTTTAAAACTGCGTGAAACAACTCGAAGCTTTCATCATAAAACCCCGGTATTAACCCTGCATCAGCAACTGAAAAATTGGGATAAAATATTTACAAAGTGTATGATAAATATGTTCCATTGAAAATTAAAAGGGGTTAAACACATTCCGAAACCCGCCTGGTAATTGGGACACCAAAGAATTAGGGAGGGGGGCTACATTAGAGTCTTTGGGTCAGTCAATGCTTCCTACTGCGAGAAAAAAAAGCAAAAATAATAATCTCACAAAAGCGTGAATAACAGAAAAATTACCGAGGTTTGCTATCGTCGTAGAAAAAACCCAAACCAGCATGGCAAGCTCACGCACAATCTTCGTCAAAATCAACCAAGGTTAAAACATTTGTGTCAATGAGCGAAACGCACATTTCATACAATAGCCAAAAAATATTACCACAGATAAGCTAAATGACTCTGCAAAAATTTCCCCACACACACACACACACAAAACACACACACAGACGCAAACACAGACACACACACACGGGGGATGGAGGGGGGGTAATTTTCTCGATATTATCATCTTTCTCACGTTAAAAAACCCAAATGATATTTTGGGAAAAAAACCACAGCAATGCTGACAGCTTTCTGTTTCTGAATCTGGCCAGAACATACATAGGAACAGGGCAGTTCCGCACCTGGCACCTTTTGTTCTCCGTCTGGTGCCAGTACCCATGTTGTGGAACAACTTCCGTACTGTGACCAAGCACTCCATCCAAGTGTTGCTCATCTGGAAGTGAATGCATACATCAGTGGAATATAACAATATTAATGATATCGAATACTTGTTGAGGCTTTTCTCCCTTACAAGATATCAGACACATAGACACACACACATTAATATACAAGAGGAAGAAGAACTAATGTTAATGATTTAAAGCACAAAAGCATAAACAGTTTCAAAGATTTACACGTATTACACTACTTCCACACACACACACACGATGCATGATTATAACTGAGTGTCATTGGAAAGGCATGGAAGGTCTATGTACAGGCGTTTTCAAAAAGATGTGCTTTCAGACCAGATTTAAAAATTTAAATGAGGGAGGTGGCGATGTAAACTGTTCCAGACAGATGGGACTGAATGGGGAAAAGAAGAATCACGAAGGATCGGGTTTTTAACACGGGGAGCAGCGACGTCGTGAATCGGAATATGTTCTGAGTTGTAGGGGAGAGGGATGGGGGAGGGTGTAGGATTGAATTACTTCTCTCCGTTACTGGAGGCAGCACCAGAAATGGGAGTTGAAGGTGGAGTTGCAACTTTATACTGAATGAGGGCTGAAACTGGCAACCTGTGAAGGAAAATGCTAAGATGGTGATACTGACGCTTTTGGGTTCGACAGATTTACCTTGTTGCTGCGTTTTGAACTTTCTGGAGTTTTTGTACTAAGTATTGAGGAAAAACGAATCCAGGAATGAGTTACAATAGAGACTAAACGAGGTGTTGCTTGATTAGTAGATGTCGGATGGAAACTGATCTTTCGAATTTTGAAAGAAATATGTTGAGATATACAAGAGCATCACTGAACTAAAACATGAAGTAAACGCTTTTTTTCCACAAGTTTTGTTAGAATACCTGAATCAAAACGACAGAATATAGTAAACTTACAAAAAGCTTAAACAGTTCAAGATGGCGCCGACCAAGGGCGACACAGGGGTAGCTGTCGTGTTTATTTTGTTCTTAATTCTATGTGTGTAAGGGAAACAGCTGCGTTTCTTACAATATCATTGTGACACGCTGTTGCGTGTCAGGGAACAGGGGGAGTCCAGTGGGAGCGTGTCGATACTCCCCGCTCAATACTCCCCCGTGTCGATACTCCCCCGCGTCAATACTCCCCGTGTGTGTGTGTGTGTGTGTGTGTGTGGTCGTTGTTGCTGCTGCAGTTGTTGTATTTTATTTTTCTTCAGTTTAGCGTCTTTCAACCATAATGTTATTGACAAACATAGGGGAAAAAGACAGCTACTGGTGAGGGAAAAGTAACTGTTCACGCAGTGTGTGTGGTGTGTGTGTGGGGTTTTGTGTTTGTTGTTGTTAGATAACTTATATTTGGTGAAATTTTGTGTAAAATATGAGATTACAATATAACATCCTTAGAACGAAATACTAATGATAACAGTAAGCGAACTTGCTTAATCAAAAAATTAAAGATTTGAATCGGTATCATTAAGCACTGATGACCCAATATCATGTAACTTGATGTTGGATTTGCAACATATAAACAGGGGAAAAGATATTAATTGATTTGTTTGATATTTTTAAATGCATAGGGTTTTTTGGGGCGTAGGGTTATTACGTATTTACATGCCGGGGTTTGTTCAGTTTTCGATTTTATTTATTGATTGTTTTCACACCACACAACAGACTGAGAGACAGTCGGGAGAGAGAGAGAAAAGAGAGAGAGAGAGCGTTCCACCGCTGTAAATTTAGCACGGATAATTCATGTGCGCGTATATACACTGTTGGACTTCGATATGTTATCACCAACCCGTAAATTACCCCGCACCCACCCCCACCTCCCAACCTTCAGCCAAGCCGCCGCACTATGCTTTGATCCCCGCTGCCTAAAACAAACCTTCCAAACTTTCATGAGCCACTGTTATGACACTTTTATGGCCCATCTTGGAGCGCCGCACCCCAGATGCAGGTTTTTAAAGGGCCAACGAGGAGACGTCACACTAAGAACAAAGACCTAAGTTGAGAACACACACACACACCAAACCACAAGGCGCGCGCCCCACAAAGACACCACCAGAACGCACACACAAACGCACACACAATCACATACACCCACGGACCATCTGACGCCCCCCCCCCCCCCCCCGCCCCCACGTCATACATACCATCGCCCACATGCACACCACCAACAACATACACATCCAGCACTTTCACACACACACACACACAAAAGATAAACAGAAACGCGGAAGACAGACGGGACAGACAGACGCCCCCCACCCACTGACCCCCCCCCCCCCCCCCCCCCCCCCCACAACACGCGCGCGAGCGTACAACACATGTTTTACACACATCCACACACACGCGCGCGCGCACGCACACGCATGTATACCTGCATGTGTAAATAAAAAAGACCAAAAAACATATTTATGATATTCATTGCCCGAAACCGAAGGTACTTCATACAAGTAGATTAATTATTATATATCTATTTATATATATATATTATATCACTAAAATATAAAATACATATATATATATATATATATACACTGGTGTACTGAAGGATACATATGCTAGCTTTATCAGTGGACTGGTGACATTTCATTTGATTGGCGACATTTCAGCGTTACTTAGTAACCGTTGGTTTGTCGTCTTTATTTTTTTCACTGACAGTCCATGACTTAAAAACCGTTTGCTTTGCTTTGTGGGGCACGTGGGGTTGGGAAGCTATTCATGTATTTGAATAGTAATTAAGCTCGAAAGCTGTCTATTTTCCCCAGTCTATATTCCCCCCGTTAGGCAGGTCAGGGGATAGCCCTTGCTATGGGTACCATGTAACCCAGTACTCCCTGCCGCATGTGAAGTCTCCCACGACGGACTAGGCGGAGGGGGGAAACGGAAGAGGATGACCAAAGGGCGGGGGGAGCTCTTACCCTTGGCTGGAAATCCTCCTAGGAGACGGAACTCCGAAGAAAAAACCTGCCCCTCCCGAGGCCGTTCTACACGCGGCATTTATCTGCACCTGTGGGCCTGAGTGTCGGTAGGCGAGAGAGTGGGGAAGGGACTGCACAAATCTTCACTAAAAAATGTCACCTATGCTGGTCAGGCAACCAGGCTAATGTCGGAACGAGCTAGTGGTAATGGGGAAAGCAGAGGATGCGCTGGTAGTTCCTAGTCACGACTCTGCACGCAGGCGGCTTTTGGGGGACGGTCGTCCGCCTTTAGACTGGGGCAGATGCGGCGCCCGTATCCTCCCGCAGCGTCATAGCAGCCCTTTTTAGGGACAGCACTGCTCTTCCCACACGGGAAGGGAGATAAAAGGGTCCCTAAAAAAAGCCTGCATCCCCTAGACCTAGTAGGAAAACGCCCCTACTTGGACATCCAACACGGGGCGGTCGAAAACAACAGAAGAAAAGAACCAGGAGTCATTCCCGACTCTGGGTGCCTGGATTTGTTCGCACCCTTTGGGACAGAGACGACAGACCAGAAAGGCCCCACAGCGTCTTTGCTAGAATGCTTGATCGCTGCCAGGTGGACATAGCACCCCCTGAGCGAAACCAGGTTTGCGGGTGAAACCGGGCTGGAGGAAGTTGGAGGGGGCTACCCCTTCTCTGAATTGGGAAGCCAGATGGCCCCCCAAGAACTCAGGCGTGGGCTTTGCCATACAAACCAAAACTTGCACGACAGTTTTGACACCCTTCCACGTGGGATAAACGAAGGCTGATGAACCTGCGTCTGAAGCTGTCCGAGGATCGCTTCCCCACAGTCTCAGCTGCTATGCCCGATGATGACCAACCCTGATGACATCAAAGAAGCCTTCCACGAGGAGCTCAGCCACACCATTTCGGGTGGTAGACAGAAAAGGACAGGCTGGTTATCCTTGGGGATTTCAAGGGGCCACGTCGGCGTGGACTTCTCCTCGTGGCCAAAAGTCCTAGGACGCACGGCACTGGTAAGTGCAACCCCAAACGGACTGCTTTTGCTCTCGCTCTGCGGCAGCATGGACTGACCATCACCAACAGCCTTACCAACAAGCGGACAAGTACAAGAACACATGGATGCACCCCCGCTCCAAGCAGTGGCACATGTGGACTATGTGATTGTCCGGCAGAGGGCCCAGAGGTGATGTTTCCATTTCACGCTGCATGAGAGGAGCAGTCTGTGGTCGGACCATCGCCTTGTAACCATTAGATGAACATCAGACTTGCATCCCAAGCCCCAAACCGCCAGGCAGAAACCCCCCTAGGAAGCTGAACATCCACAGCCTCCCCATACCAAGGATGTGCTGCAGCAGCAAATCCAAGCAGCTCTCAACAAATTCCTGCATGGGAATGATGTAGAAGAAGATTTAGGACCCCTGTGTACCAGCACAGCTGGCACACTCGGCTTTGTACGGGGGAGCCACAAAGAATGGTTTGACGAGAACGACTCTGGAATCTCCAAGCTCCTGAACACATTGCATATACGGCATGGATCACATTTCGATAAAGACTGCCAGGGGAAGAATAACCGTATTGCAAACCAAGCAACTCGTACAGAAGAGGCTGCGTGAGAGGAAGAACCCCTGGTGGGAGAGAAGTCGAAGAGTTCAGTCCGCTGCTGATGCTCGCGACACGAAGACCTTTCCATGATGGTCTCCGAGCTGGTATGGGCCGAGAGTCACAGGATATCAACCCTGTCCGAGCCTTGGACCAGACCACCCTCCTGACAGACAATCCTTGCCTGCTGGGCAGAAAACTTCAAACCCCCAACAGGGACTCGTCCGTATCTGACGAGGAATTGGGAGCCCCCCACAGCTACCCGTCAATGACTCGCTAGCTGCCCCTCCCCCCAAGGCGAGACCGGAAGGCCCTGAAGTGAAAACGTCAGGGAAAAGCACCAGGAGCGGATGGAATCCAGGCCGACATCACAAGTATGGACAGGTTCTCAACCCCCTGCAGGAGCTTTGGACTCACCATCAGCCTCAGCAAGACCCAGGTCCATGTATCAACCAGCTAGCTCACAGAACGCCAGTGCCTTCCCCACCTGCAGTCAAGATCGTGACACAGAGTCAAGTCAGTCGACAAGTTTTGCTACTGGGCAGCACCCTATGCAGCAACGGAGCCCTTGGTGCAGAAGTGACGTGTGCATCGCCAAGGCCAGCTCCCCCTTTGGACAGATCAACAACAGGCTGTGGAACAACAAAAGGGATTAGGTCAGCACCAAAATCAAAATACAGACTGTTGTGCTGACCACCTTGTTGTACTGTTGTGAAACCCTGGACGACGTATCGCCGTCACATTCAAAAACTTGAGCAGTTTCACCAGAGATGCCTACGAAATATACTCGGCATAAAGTGGCAAGACAGGGTCTCCAACTCCAGGTCCCAGAGAGGAGCGGCCTGCCTAGCATCGAAAGCCTGCTGATCCAGTGCCAGCTATGCGGGACAGGACACGTTCTCCGCATGACAGACAGCAGGACCGAAGATGCTACTGTATGGACAGCTGAAGGAAGGCCACCGCGAACTTGGAAGACCCTGCAAGCGCTTTAAGGACACCTTTAAGAAAAAAATCAAAGCCTGGTGGGCATAGACATCCTTCTGAGAAACTGATGCCTTTGACCGCTCTCGCTGGAGGATGCTGTGCTCTATGGGATTTAGACGTTGAAAACAAGAGAACGCTGGCCATAAAGGAGAAGATGAGCAAAGGAAGCAGGGCTCAACTTCTGGGGACGTTTTCCTTGCAACACCTGTGGGAAGTGTGCGCATCCAGAATCGGGCCCCTTTTTCCCATATGAGGACACACACCCAAGATAATCCTGCCTGCCTACTCACCGACGGGAGATCCATCATCATCATCATTATGTTTCCCAGGTCGCGACGGTCAGTGGTCAGCAATGGTCATTGGTGGTAAAACCTTCAAGTGACCCTACCCCCACCCCACCCCACCCCAAACATTTCCAGGCGGGGGAGGGGTTTATAATGATTTCCCGAAAGTTTTATGAATTTGCCCTTCAAAATACTTGTCTGCCAAAAACGAATTACGGTATGAATATACCAGGGTATGATTAAAAAAGACACTGTTTTTATATTGTGAGAAAGTGTTGTGAACAAAAAAAATGGGTGTGTTGTTATTAAAGAAGTGTCCTATTTTTTCTGAGATTAGGTTTGTAGGCTTCAATATTTACTCAGTCTTTTACTATCAAGAATGACCAGAGCTAAAATGTACCCTAGCGTTACAGGCGTTCTGTTACTGACCTATTTTTTTCAGTGGTATTTTCCCTTTTCCCGTAGAACTTTTTCCATAAAGTCCTTCTTGGTTTTTTTTTGTAAATTGTGCAAATTACACTGATTAACTTTAAAACCATCATCAAATACTGAATTCATATCGCGGCAAAACAGTGGAACGTGTGTGTTTTGTGTGTGTGTGTGTGTGTGTGTGTGTGTGTGTGTGGTGTTCACCGAAAAAATGTATTTACTGGTGTCAGCGGGATGCACACAACGTATATGCTATGTATAAGTTTTTGTGCGGGCAGAGAGAGAGAGAGGAGAGTAAGAGAGAGAATGAGAGATAGTGGCAGAGAGGGGGAGAGATTAGAAAACAGAAAATAGAGACGGGAGAGAGAGAGAGGGAGACTAACAGAGGGAAGAGAGAGAATGACAGATACAGAGAGAGAGGGAGACAGTGGCAGAGATCGGGAGACAGAGAGAGAGGAGAGGTGGCAGAGGGGGAGACAGAGAGAGCCGACAGAGAGAGAAAGACAGAGAGAGAGAGAGTGGCAGAGAGGGGGAGACAGAGAGAGACAGAGAGAGAGAGAAAGGGCAGAGAGAGAGAGTGGCAGAGAGGGGGAGACAGAGACAGAGACAGAGCACACACACACAAACACAGAGTGGCAGAGAGAGAGAGAGTGGCAGAGAGGGGGAGACAGAAGAAGAGAGAGAGAGTGGCAGGAGGGGGCTGAAGGACGAGAGGGAGAGACAGAAGGAAGAAAAGAGAGACGAGAGAGAGAGAGTGGCAGAGAGGGGAGACAGAGAGAGAGAGGAGAGAGAGTGGCAGGTGGGGAGACACACAGGGGGGAAGAGAGGAGAGAAGAGAGAGGGGGAACCCGAAGAGACAGAGGAGAGAGAGAGTTTGGGAGAGATGGGGGGAGACAGAGAGAGAGAGGTGGGGGAGAGGGGGAGACAGAGAGAGACACAGGAGAGAGAGAGAGAGGGGAGAGAGAGAGAGTGGAGAGTGGGAGAGACAGAGAGAGAGAGACAGAGAGAGAGAGTGGCAGAGATGGGGAGACAGAAAGAGACAGAGTGAGAGAGAGAGTGGCAGAGATGGGGAGCAGAGAGAGACACAGAGAGAGAGAGAGTGGCAGAGATGGGGAGACAGAGAGAGAGACACAGAGACAGAGACTGGCAGAGATGGGGAGACAGAGAGAGAGAGAGAGAGTGGCAGAGAGGGGGAGACAGAGAGAGAGGGAGGGAGACAGAGAGAGATAGAGAGTGCAGAAGGGGGGGTACGCAGAGAGAGAGAGAGAGACAGAGAGAGAGAGTGGCAGAGAGGGGGCAATGAGACAGAGAAACAGAAAAGGGGGGGACGGAAAAGAAAGAGAGAGGAGAGAGAGAGAGAGAGAGAGGAGAGAGGAGAGAGAGAGGACTGACAGAGGAGAGAGAGAGACTGACAGGGAAAGAGACACAGGAGAGTGGCAGAGAGGGGGAGAGACAGAGAAACAGAAAATGAGAGACGAAGAGAGAGAGAGCGAGCTTTTGCCACCAGATGAGTCGTGATGAAAAAGTCCCTGTAACACGGCCCCCTACTACAAGGCAGCGAGCCCACACAACAGCGGGCCCAACACACACAAGTCGCTGCTCAACTCTGAACGCGGACGGCTTGTTACGAAGAGAACACATAACACATTCATCATTCCACAACACAACTTTGATCAAGCAGAAAGCATTATACAATCACAATATATACATTCATCTGTATTTGATTGTTTTTGGGATCTTTGTGAGAGGGAACAGGGGATTGACACGGGGGGAGTATCGACACGGGGGAGTATTGACGCGGGGGAGTATCGACACGGGGAGAAATTGACGCGGGGGAGTATCGACACGGGGGAGTATCGGGCTGACCCCAGTCCAGTGTATTGAGATCTCTCTTCAACTCACTCTATCATGATTTACAACCATCAACAATGAACACTGACTGGTCAGCACGCAAGGCTCATTCCGCAAGGAAACGCGGAAAGCGAGGTTGGGCCCTTTCAAGGTTACGCCAACCTCTACCCAGTATGTTCCTGTCCAATGTTAGATCCTCCCAACAAAACTGACAAACTCACATGTAACATTCAGACGAGGAGAGACTACAAAGAGTGCTCTGTGTTATGTTTCACTGAAACATGGCTTAACCCGGACATCCTTGACAGCGCCGTTCAACCACCAGGCTTCACTGTACACAAAGTTGACCGCACTACTGACTCAGCCAAACAAAGTGGCGGTGATGTGTGTTTCGTCGTGAACACAGGCTGTGCTCCAATGCCAAAGTGCTATCACTTGCCTGCTTCCCTGACGTGGAGTAACCATCCAGTGCCGACCATTCTACCTCCCACGCGAAATTCCCTCAGTGACGTTGATCGCTGTGTACGTCCATCCCACAGAGAACCTCTCTGCCGCACTTGGTCTGCTGGCAGACAAATTAGCAAGTGTGAGAACAGTTGGGCCCCAAAACCCCCTTTTATCCTTGCGGTGATTTCAACAAAGCCAGCATCAAAAAGAATTTGCCGAAGCTGTACTGGGAAGTAAACTTTTCCCAACACTGGGTTTTAAGAAGACCCTCGACCCTGCTAAAACCCCAAAAAGGGGAAGGGGCGTACCACTCGTTTCCGCCGGGGCCCCTTTTGGGGCAGTCCGTCACAGCTTGATAGTTTTTTGTGCTGGCAAACAAAAAAAAACCCCTGAAAGCTAAAAAAAACCAGCAGGAAAACTATTAAACAATGGTGGGGGCCCCTCCCTTTGGGGGCCCTTTTGGCGGGACGTTTCGAAGTACAGACGGGAATTTTTTTTGAAGCCCTTTTCCCCCGGGGACTTAAAGGGAATATACCAACACAGGGCATTATGTTTCTTTTTTTATAAAATTTGGGGTGCTTTCCATCAAAAAATAAGAAAATATTTTCAAACAAAAAAAATTTTAAGTGTAACGGGGCTTTTTGGGAAAAAAAAAAGGTAAAAGAAAGTTTTTTCCGCGAAATTTAAAGGTAAAAATACCCACAATGAGGCAAAAAAAAGTGTCAAAAAAATGCATTAAAAAAGGCAAAGTTTTTTTATATATAATATATATATAATATATAATAAATATAAAATATATATAAAAAAAATTAAAAAAAAAAAGAAGAAAACCCCGGGCTGCAAACAACCCGGGAAAATTTTTGGGACCGGACTGCGGGAACATCACTGAAATGCCCCAAACCAGACAGCCCGACAGAAAGGGGAAACAAAAACTTTTCGGGCCCAACCTTCAACACATTCTACTCCAAAATTTTCCGACAAACCTTGTCTTTTTCGCCCGTCGTCGAAAACCGTCACCGTCACCGACCCTAAGTTTCCTTTTTGGGGCGCCTTCGAAGCTTTGTAAAACCACCTTCTTTCTCCAGTTCTGGGCGTCTTTTCCTTGGCCGCTCTCAGGGTCCCCTCTAAAGCTCCTTGCCTGTCCACTCTCGAATGTTTTTCCTCCATCTTTTCCCTTTGTCTGCATCTTCTTCTTCCCCCCCTCACGTCCCTTGTAAATTTTTTTAGCAAGACCAAAAGGAGCGGTGCCATGCCCAAAAACCACTTCATTTTTCGGGGTCCTGGCGAGTGTTTAAAGGGCAAATGGGGGGCCAAATAAATTGCGGTGCGCCCTCTTGACTTCTTCATTCGGATGGGGCCCTTTGTATAAAGATCCCAAGATTTTTTCCGGAAGCCCCCTCATTTTTTTACAGTTTTTAATTCTTCTCCCCAAAGTCCTTTTTGTGGGGCCCCCAAATGATTCACATGCATATAAAAAGTTTGCCCATGACCAAGAGCGCATCAGCTGATTTTGGAACGATGGCGATTTTTCTGTTTTCTTCCAGATGGGTTTGAGTTTGGGCCCCTTTGCGGCGTGGCCCGGGGGGAAAACCTTGACAGAAATTTGATCCCTCGCTGTCACGAAAAGATCCCAAATTTTTTGAACCCGTGAACCCTTTCAATTTTTCCGGTTTTTTGGATTTTGATTTTTTGATGTGAAGTTTTGCTGTTTGTCATCACTTTTGTTTTTTCCCCACTAATTTAAAACCCCAAAATTTTGTTGATTTTTTTTTTCTAAGAAGGGTTTAAACTAATCTGTTAGCTCTTGCTTGTGACCAGCTAATCCGTCAATATCATCAGCGAACCCAAAATTTGGGTGATTGTTCCCCCCCAATGCCCACTGTTCCTTCTGTTCTTCTAGTGTTTTTTCCCATAAATTCTCCCCAAGAAATAAAATTAAAGAGAGTAGGGGAGACGGGCACCCTGGCGCACCCGACCGTCTTTCCAAAACCCAAATTCACCTATGTTTTTTTGTTGTGAAACACTGCACTTTTTTGCATTCTCATAGAGGCTCTGTACACTTTAAATTGGGTTGAGGCATTAAATGTTGAAAGGGGTTCCCTAGTTGCCCACAGTGCAGCGTCCCAAAAACCTCTGCCAAGCTTTTCTTAAAATCATAAAGACATGATAAAATCGAAAAAAGACGTCGCTGAAAACCCCCAAATAAAACCCCCAACCCCCCTTTAAATAGTCCAAGAGATTTAAAGTCAAGGGCCCAATTCGGGAAAAAAGACAAAAGCCGCTGCCCCTAAAAAATCCCCCAAACCGGGCCCCTTTGGAAAGGGGGTCACCCCAACTATCTAGGGGTCTTCCCCGACAAATTTTTAAAAAGGCCCCTTTTCACCCCTTGTGTGGTGCCTCACGGGGGTTTTAAAAGGGAAATCAACAATCAATGCTGTTCCAAAAAAGCCAGTCAAGTTTCTAAAATACTTTTCCCCCCAACCCCTTAAAAAAACAGTCGTAAAAAAAACATCTGAATTTTGATTCTAAAAATCCTAAAAACCCAATTTTTTTTCCAAAACCCCTTTTGTTTCCCTTTCATTCCCCCCCTTTAAAAAGAGCTAACAGATCAGTTGAAATAACCTTTTTAAAAGGGGTTCCCCTACCAACGCCCTTTCCAGACATCTCGAAAATTTTAAAAAGCTATCCAAAATTTTCCTTTTCATCAACTACAGCTCGGGCGTTAGAAAAATTTGTACCATAAAAATTTAAAATTTTTTAAAAACTAAAAAACCCCCCTCGTTGCCTAAATTAAATTTTGTCCATGGCCCCTTAAATTTTTCTAAGATGCAGCCCTGCAAGTTTTAAAAAGTTATGACCTCCCCTCCCCCAAATTTGCTTTCTAAACATAGGCACCCCACAGGAGGGTTTTTCAAATCCCACTGTTGTCCCAAACTTTTCACACAAAACCTGTGAAACCCAAATAATGTAACACCAAGGTCAATTTTCGCCAAACAAAACAACTCTAAAAGGGGCTAAATTACAAAACTGTGTTAAGTCAAAAAAAGGGGAAAGGGAAATACGGGAATTTGTCATTTTGTTAGGATAAAAACCAACTTAGAACTCAACGAAATCAAGAACAAAAGAACAGATTTTAAAAACCCCGGATGACCAGATCTGACCCCAAAACCCCTTGCCCCCGTCATTAAAAGAAAAACAGAGATCATAAAGCGAATTAAAATTTCTCGGACTATCATTTCCAACAATTTGAAATCGGAAAAAATTTACGGAAATTTGTTAAAAAAGGGCACAACCGCCTGTACTTTTCTTCGGGTGCCTCAAAAAGCGGGGAATTAAAAAAAAAAATCATGGTTGATTTTTTCAAACCCGGGGATCATTGAAATGTGCTAATTTTTCCCCAATTACTTTTTGGGTATTTAAAAACCCAATTTTCCAAGGCAGAAGTTTCCCCCCTTAACAGAATCAAAAAAAAACTGCCCCCCATGATTACCGGGGCGATAAACCCCTTCTTTTAAAGACAAATTATAAGCGGAACTAAAAAAAGCAAACTAAATCGCCCGGGGGGGGGAGGGGAATTCCCCCCCACCCCTTTTTGGGATTTTCAGATGCTCCCCCTTTTGGTCGACGGTAAAAAGTAAAAAAGGCAAAAACCAGCCCGCTTCGCCAAATAGCTTTTTCCCCCAAAAACCCCAAAGCCCCAATACCCGCCTTTCTCTCGAACAAAGCCAGTTGAAAAAAAGAATGGGTGAAACCCAAACAACCATCTCCCTTTAAGATCTAGTCTTAGCCCCATCCACAGTAAAAAGGCGGTTTCTTTTTTCGAACGTGTGTTTTTTGGGGTTGTGGGTGTTTTGTGTTTTGGGGAGGGAGAGAGAGAAAGAGAGAGAGAGGGGTGTGTTGTTTGTGCAGTGCGTGCATGTTTGAGTATGCACAAGTTTTTTAAAAATTTTGCACAATTAGAATCCAAAAATTTCTACTGATCTGTGCTTGTGTATGTTTTTTCGATTTTTTTCGTACCTTGTTATGTACAATCCCCCAAAATAAGGCCCTTTGACCCCGGTTCTTTTGGTGTTTAATACATTTTTCCATTTTTATTTTATTCACAAAAAAATCCTCCCGGGTTTTTTTGCTACCCCTGGAAAGAAAAACCCAAATCAGTATGGAAAAGCAAGGGGTAAACCCCCAAACAACAATTTTCGTAAAAAATAAACCATGGTAAAACACTTTTCTGTCAAGGGGGCCTAAACAACCCCTTTTTCAAAACAATATTCAAATATTATGTTCCCAACTAATCACCCCAAAATTAAATAAACCTTCCCAAAACCCAAATTTCCCACAAACACACCCACAAAAAGGAAAAATTTTTTTCGATATTTTCATCTTTCTCGTCTAAAACCGAAATGATGTTTGGAAAAAAACCCCACAGCATTGCGACTTCCAAGCTTTCGGTTTGTGCATTTTGGCCCCAAAACCCACCATCGGGGGCCAGTTACTTCCAACCCCTTTTGGCACCTTCTTTTTTCCCCGGGCTGATGCCAAAACCCACATTTTTTTGGAAAAAACTTCCATGTTTTGGGACCAGCAGTCCCCCACAATTTTATACTCATCTGGAAGTAATGCATACATCACGGGAAACATGCTGAGTTTGTAAAAGAGCTTTAAAAGAACTAAACATAAAAATTTAAGCTTTTTTTTTCCCACAATTAAAATTGTCAGAAAACAGAACAAAGGATGAAAAAATGTCGAACCCGGGCTTGAAACGAATCGGGGGGAAATTTAAAAACTGTTTTCTTTATACCCGGGTTTTGGGTTTAAATCTGCCCCGGGGGGCGGTTAAAAAACGAATTAATATAAGATTTTTTCTTTATATCCGGGGCGTGTCGTCCTCTCTCCCAAACACACACAAAATCGCAAAACCCCCATACTTTGGGCATAATTCATCCCCTGTTTTTTAAAATGTTAGGCTGTTCATATTTAATAGGAATTATTTTTAAACTTTTTTTTCCCCAACAATGACATATTTTAAACAGAGCACACGGGTCGAAAATTGCACCACGGGCCCAAAAAAATTTTTTACTGAATTTTTCGAAACTTAAGAAGAATTTTTTGGGGGGGGGGTCAGAAGCCAGGGGGGGGAATTTGGGGCAGGGGGGGGAAGGGAATGGCATTTCTGCACGTTCTTTTATTTTTTTCAAACTGAAAAAGTCATTGAAGAATAAGTAGAATGGGAAAAAAATTTCAATTTTATTTGTTTTAAAAGTCGGGCCGTTTTTGAAATAAATTTCCCAGTGTTGTGTTTGTCACAGCTTAAAAGAAATCTTTGAAAACCCAAAAACAAAAAATATTGCTGAAAAGCACGAAAAAAAAATGAAATGTTTAAAATTTCTTTTTTTCCATCAAACCTTTCTTTCAACTTTTGAATAATTTACAAACTTTTCCTTTAGGCGACGACTTTTTGCAAACGTGAAAGACCCAAATAAAAAGGGCCCTTTTAAACCTAACCAACCCTCCCCGGTTCGAAAAATCACAAAGCACCCGCTTTACAGAAATTTTTTAAAAATTAAATTTTTTTTTTGTTTAAACAAATTTTTTGGTGAAAAATTTTCCATAACAACTTACAGTAAAGCATATCCCGGGCAAATTTTTTAAACTCCTGCGTGCTTGTGAATCTGTGTTGAAAATAAAACCCAATTTTTAGATTATGCGAAAGTCAAATAACACTTTTTAAACGTGTAAATTTATATTTGGGGAAAATCATATAAAACTTTCCCTTTCATTCCCCTTAAACCGCCGGACCCCTTTTTCCATCCCCCAAATTAGCCAGCAATCGAAATAAAGTACTAATCCCCAGCGAACAAACCAAACCCAAATTTCCCAACCTTTTCCCCAAACTAAAATCCGGCGGAAAAACCCCTTCAGGGGGCCCGAAGATTTGATTCGCAATAGGCGAGGGCTTTGTTAAAACCCGGGCGGTTTGCCCGCTGTGGCCCCCAAAACCCTTTTTTCGTTATAAAATTTTTCCTAACATCCAACTTCTTAACATCCCCCGTATTTTTAGCCCAGAAAAATAAGGAGTTTGCTTCTTTAAAATCCGACATTCGTTACGACTTCCAAAATCAGCCATGGTCAAAAAAAAATTTCTGTCAAAAGTGCAAAACACATTTTTCCCAACACAATTACCAAATTTTAAAAATTTACCACACATATACGAAATTAAATGACCTTTCAAAAAAATCATCCCAAAAAACATACACAAACACACAAACCCACAAAAGGGGGAATAAATTGCATAACAGTTTAAATCCTTTTAAAATGATTTTTTGGGGCAACAAACCACAGCACTGCGATTTCCAAAAGCTTTTTTGGTAAAAGGGGCACTGGGCCCCAAACATATATATGAGCAGTCATTCCGGGGCCCCCCGGCCCCTTTCTTGTTTTCCGTCTGGTCCCAAAATCCCACATGTTGTGGAACAATTTCCCGTGCGGGAACCATTTTAGTCCACCCAAAATTTTAACTCATCGGAAGTGAAAACAAAACAAAAAATTACAAAACCCCTAAAAAAGAAAAAAGGGTTAAATTTCCCAAATTTTTTTTTCAAAATTTTAAATTGCCCCAGAAATATCAGAATCAAAAGGGATGAAAGGTACCCAAATACACAAGCTTTCCCAAAACATCCCCTGTTTCCCAAAAAAAACAAAAGGGGAACCGTAAAAAAGGAGGGAAAAATAAGTATAATTAATGCGTATGTAAGTTTAAGATTGTTTAAACAATCCCAAAGTTTTGAGTTTGCAAAAAGAAAAAAAGGAAAGCCAAAAAACAAATTTCATAAAAATTACATGCATCTCGGTTAAAATTTTTCCCATTAGACAAGAAATGTTGACTTAAAAACTGTAGGCCTCTCCCCATAATAATGAATGGGTTTTACAGTAAGAACCAAAAAAAAGATAAAAATTTCTAAAAGATAAATTAAAAAAGAAGAAAAAAGGAGGAGGGGGGGAAACCGGGGCGACGACAAGATATCCTAATTATTATAATGCAGCCGTGCGGCATTTTGGCTGTGTTTAACCGTTAAAGGGCCCAAGGCTGCACAGACGACATTTGGGCCTTTTTTTAAACCTACTTATCAAAACCCCCAAGTTTAACCCGGGGGCCGCAGGGCCATTAAAAATTTTTGAATGAAAGCCCCTTCAAAAAAAAAAAACCAAAAACCACCACTCAAACTTTTTATTAACCAAATCAAATGCTCTTTTTGCTGAAAAAGATTTTTCTGTTTGTGCTTCACCCCCCCTTTTAAAATTTTTAGAGGCATACTGTTTTTATTTTTAAAATGTTCTTTCAGTCAAAGGGAAATTTCAACTGCCCAAATAAGATTACGTGTTTTTCTTTTTCCTTCTTTCGCCACACATCATGCTACAATCTTCGTTATTTTTGGTTTCGATAAATATCGAAACCCCAAAAACCCATCAAATTTTTTAATAGCTTTTGGGGGACGAGACTGAAAAAGGAAACAAAAAGATACAAATTTTAATTTTCAGTGGCCCGACACTTAGCAACAATTTCACTTCAAAAACCGTGTTGCGGGCCGGGATTTGGGCCAGTTGAAATGTGGTTTGGACACACACTTTTTTTACAAATTTATCCCCTTTTAAAATTCGAATCAAAAACTAAAAATATTAATACGGGCAAAATTGTCACGCCCCCAAATTTTTAAATCAAAACCATTTCTGAAATCGCCCAAGGGTTAAAAAACTGTTTTAAAACGAAATTTAAAGAAATTTTCCCCAGCTAATGTTAAAAGTATTCATTTTTCATGACTTAAACCCAAGACTTTAAAATTCATCTTTTTGAAAATCAACGCTTCATTTCATACTCATCAGAAGGTAACTATTTTTAAAGCTCTTTTTTTGGGCGACCAAATCGGTTCAGAAAATTAAATTTTTTTTAAATGAAAACCCATAGGAAAACCCAACTTTTTTGTTTTCCCCAATGCAGGCGGGGAGCGTTTTGCTAAAATTTTCAAACTTTTAACATTCACCTGCATGAGCTTTTTTGGGTTTTTTTTTTTTTTATTTTTTTTTGTGTGGGTTTGGTGTGTGGTGTTTTGTTTGTGTGGGGTTGTACCCCAAAAAAAGAAGAAAAAAAAAGGGGGAAAAGCCCAGAAAAAACAAAGAAAAGGGGCAAAAACCCCACATAAAAAGGGGTTTATCCCATAATTCCCTATCCCACTCCGGTCCAGGGTCGTTGAAAAATTGCCCCATCGCCCCGACAGGACTGAACGAAGGATATTTTTTCAATGTCTGATCCATTCTATTACCCAAATAAAATTTTCCCAAACAAATTGAAAAACCCCCACTAAATTTAAATTCGAAAACAGTAAAATGATAAGATAATCTGGGCAGAAATAATGCGCTCGGGCCTCCTTAAGGGCAAGCTCGACAAAAATATGGGGGATGGGTAGGGGGAGTGGGGGGGGAAAAATGGTTAACAAATCAAAAACCACATAATATTACAAAAGAAACCTTTGATGAAATCAAATGTTTTCAAGGGAAAAAAAGCCCCGCACGCACCACAAAACACACAAAACCCACACACACACACCCCCCGTACCGTGCACCACAAGCCCAATAAACGAGAAAATCCATTAAGGCAGTTTGTACAGGCTTTTTTTTGAGGGCCAAAATTTGGGGAACTGAGTTAAAATTTTTTCCAAAAAGGGGCCAAATTTGGTAGGTGAGTTCTTCCAGTACCCGGGGACCAAGGGTTTTTCCCGATGTGGAATACAGAGAAAAGGGAAAATCAGCAATTTTTTGAAAAATAAAAAGGGGTTGGAAAAAAGGCTGAAAAAATTTCAGACAAATACTAGGGGAACCCCCAAAAAAAAAAGTTTTAAAAATTTCCAAATGCAAGAAATTTTGTAACAAAACCCATTTGGGGAATGGGAAAGGGCCAGTGGATTTTTTCCAACATGGATTGGGTGGGGGAACTTTTAGGCCTTGAAAAGGGCCGAGTTGCAGAATTCTGAATTAAAAAAATTTTAAACCCAAAGTGAGGAGACGGGCGGGAATGGAATTACACTAATCAAGGCGGGGAAGAAATTGGGAAAAGTAAACCGGGGGTTTTTGGCTGTTTCAGCGGTGAGGCCCTGTCGAACAGAACTTTTTCAACGTAATTCCAAAGGATGCATTTTTCTTTTTTTTTTTTGGCCCGCCCCATCATCTGCACCGTTTCAGTGGGAATTTCTCCCCCCCGCTCATTTTTGATTCCCCCATAAAACCCGGACACACCGGGGCCCTCCGTCGCATTTCCCCGCGTCCCGGCCCGGCCACAGGGAACCCTTTGGGTTTTGGGGTTCCCCCCAGGGGCCACCCAACCCGAGGAGACCCCTGCACTGCGCTGAGGCCCCTTTTGGGGGGTTTAAAGGGGCCTAAAAAATTTTTTTAACCCACTTTGGAAAACCACCACAAAAACCCCCTACTAACGAAAAAAATGGGTTTGTCCCCGGAGGGCCCGCCCGGGTGAGCGTCTCTCCCCCGAGTGGAGACCGCCACCCCACGTCCCCCAAACAAAAGCCCCCCATAAAACTGGGCCCCAACTGACGAAAAAATTGGCGGAAATCACCCCAAACACGGAAGTGGAGGGGGATGAAACGAGGTCACCCATAGAGCAGGGCATGAAAGGGAACAGACTTTTAGAAATATTTTGTTAAAATTGGGTGACGAAAGAAGGGGGAAGAAGAAGACGTGAAAGATGCCCCCGTTTCTATGAGGTCCATTTTGGTTTTGGGGGTGGGGTGACCAAAGGTTTTACTCGCTTCCCTGCCCAAAAATTTTTCCCGGCGTTAACCCGCCCCAAAAGATACCGACAAATTTTCAGTGTTGGTCCCGGTAATTAAAAGGGAACAAAACCCAAAAAACGCCAATCCCTTGAAGTGGAAAGACACTCGACTGTGGGGGTCCCCGTCTCCCCCAAAATTTTAAACCCACAGCAAAACTCAACCTTGGGGAAGGGCCGGCCCCCGGGCCCGGGAAAAAAACCCCCCCCCGCTGGGGAAACGAAACCCGCGTCCTCCCCCGCCCTTAAAACCGCGACGCCCAACCACTTCGCCACGGGGGCGGTCCAAGTTTAAAAACACTTTGGCAAGGTTTAGGGCACTTGGGTTTTAGTGCGATTTTGTTTTTCAAAAAAATTAAAGCTTGATTTTTTTGCCTCTTTTAGAAAGGAAGGCTGCAAATTTACCAGTCCCAAAAAAACCCGAAATTTTGGGGAAATCGGGTTTACGAAACCTAAAAAACAGTGAATCTGTTTTAATTTTCTTCAACTTTTAATTTGTTTTTGTCATCAGAAAAGTTACATCAGTGGAACAAAAATGCCCAATTTTTTTTAAGAACGGAAATGAAAAACGTCCGCAGGGGAAAACAAAGCAAACTGGGAAAAGAAACCCCTTTTGGTACACAGTACAACAGAGTCGATGGGAAAGGCCTTAAAGTCTGAAAATTTCAAAAAAGTATGAAGGCAAGTAAAAGAAAAATTTAAAAAATTTTACCCGGGGGAAGGGGGGATGAATGGATTAAAAATTAAAACTAACAGAAGTCCTTGGGGTTTGTTTTCAGTTCCCTTTTCAGGATGACAAGGGAAGAAAATGTGGTTTCCACGTGGGGGCCCCTGAAAACAATTTAAAAGATAAAGGGTTCTTTGTATTCGAACAATCGATCAACTTTTCAAAGCCCTTTTTAATTTTTGGGGGGGGAAACTGGGGGAAAACTGTTTTAAAAAAAACCCTTTTCTGTTTTCGCCAAAAACATGACGTGGTTTATATCCAAAGAATTTTGTGTGTGGGTAAATCGAATTCCCCAGAAAATAAACCAATATGTAAAATTTTAAAATCAAAATTAAAACATTTACTCTGTTTAAAAATAAATTTTTTTCCAAATTCCCGCAAAACCCTGATGTTTTTAAATTCTGGGGAAAATAAAACACAGGCCCCTTACAATATTAAAAAAGGAATACCGATAAGAAAACAAAGCTGTCAAAAATGTCATCAAATTTCGTCATATAAGATTAAAAAATGTTTCAATTTTCCGAAAAATGTTTCTTTTTTAAATTTCCCAAAAAAACAAAAAAACAACCCAAACTGAAAATTTTTTGGGAAAAATTATTCTACTTTTCAAGCCGTTTTGATGGGCAAAGTATTTCTATAAAAAAAAAAAAAGTTAATTTAAAATTAAAGGGCAACACACCCACCAAAAGAGAGAGAGAGAAAGAGGAAAAGAGAGAGAGAGAGAGAGAGAGAGAAGAGAAGAGACAAAAGACAAAAGAGAAGAGACAGAGAAAGGGGTTAAAAAACAATTACTCGTTTTGTTTAAAACCAGTGAGACAACAAAAAAAAGGGGTCAATAAAAAAATAATTTTGTTTATGTACCCCAAAATTTAAAAGCCCCTTTCTGCAGCCCTTGCGTATTGCAAAAAACTCTTTGTCCGTTTTTTGTTCCCCAAGGGACAGATAAAGAACAGGTGCTTTCCTTGGGTCTTGCAAAGGGCCCAACCACTTCGAGACCGTTAAAAACAAAATCCAATTTCATGTGGGGTTGCCCCTTTCCCCGGGCCCCCCACCCATGGGTAGAGTCCCCCTGCACAAGTCGTGGAAAAAATTTCCCATTTACAAAATTTATCTGATTTAGGGGAAACCCTTTTTAAACGTGTGTGCCCAAGCATGAATGTGTGGGGAGTTTGACCACTAAAGTTTTTCCCATGCAAAAACGGATACTTTCATTTACTTTCCTATGCAGTTGTAACACCTTTTTCACATACTTCAGCATAGGCCAAAAAACACGAAAAAACAAAATCGACCCCACACATCTATTCACATATTTTTTTAAGCGCATACAAAACACAAAAAAACCCTTTTGCTCGTCATTATCATAATTTCCCAAAGCACAAACTCAGAAAAAAATTTTGGGCAACATAACCCCCCGCACTGACAGGGCCACCAAACTCTGTGTTTCTGAATTTTGGGCCCCGGAGCATAAATAGGCCAGTCAGTTTTTACCAACCCGGGAGGCTCTTTTTCTCCGTTGGTGCCAGTAAACCCCAAAAATTTTGGAACACTTCCCTACGTTGACCAGTAGGTTCCATCCCCTTTTTCTGTCATCTGGGAAATGAAAACAAAAATTTCCCGTTCTCCCGGCTTCACCAATTTCTTTCCCAATTTGGGGGCGGAAATATAACAGAAAAATGCAAACAATTCTGAACAGTCAAAGGTAAAGTATGGAAAACACAGAAATTTTTTGGAAAAATGCCCACCCAGAAAAGGGAAATGTTTTTTTACTTTTTTCATTCCTTTGTGATATTTGAATATTTTAAAAAAAATCTTTCGACTCGACCCTTATCATATTTTTTCATGGAAGGGAATTTGGGGAACAACCCAAAGGATTTTTTTTTTTCCCAAAGCTTTTTGTTTCTGAAAAAATTTATAAATTTTAAACATTCATTTAGAAGGAGTTAAACCCAAACTCCAAAAGGGCCGGGCCCCCAAAAACGAAAAAATGGGGGAAATTTTGGTGATGGGAACAGTATGCAAGGGGGCCACAACCCACCAAACCAGGGTTTTCCGGGACCAGTGGGGAAATGAAAACCAATATTCTGTTTCTAGTGGAAATTTTTCAAAACTGAAAATACACCAAAAATTTACGAGGAAAAAAAAAATCACCCAAAACAAAAAACAACAAACCCCCCAAAACCCCACCACCCAAACATAAATATGTTTCAAAAACGAACCTGCTTTCTTTGAATTTCGAAACCTTGCATTTCTCATTTCTCTCCTTTAACCCCGGTCTCTGTGGAAAAAGGACGCTGGGAAATCTATTGGGAAGTCCACCCAAATCCAAAAAATTCACAAATCATTTCCAAAAAAAAAAGAGAAAACGCGGAAAACATAAAAAGATGGATAAAAGGGATAAACTAGAGGGGATGAGGAGTTTTGGCCCGAAAAATTTCAAATTTTTTTTACTGTCACCCAACCCAAAGGATTTGCCCCTCTGTTAGCACCCCGTAATTAGACCGCCAAAAATAAATATTCGTAAAAACCCAAAAATTTTGGGATACAACACGCATACCCTCTCCCTCTCTATGTTTTTTAAAAAAATATAAAATATATATATATTTTAAAAAAAAAATTTTAAAAACCAAAAAAATTTGGGTTTAGGGGGGGCAAAGGGGGGGGAAATAAACCCCTAGAGGGGGGCTTTTTCACGCTTTTTTTCCCGGAAATGGTTCGTCCTCCCTTTTTGGGGCCCCCCTGGCACCCACACTCAAAAATAAGGGGCCCCAAAGCGCAAGCAAGCGGCAGGGGGCCCAACCCCCCCGGGCCCAAAGCTTGGCAAATTTTGGGAAAAATAAACCATGGGGCCCCCAAACCCCGGGGGAGTTAAGGGGTTGTCACCCAACATGGAAAAACGGATCCGGGGACCCCTGGGGGGAAGAAAAACCCCCTGGTTTCAAAAAGGGGTAAGGCGGTTTTTAGCAGAGCAATTTTTGGAGTCTGGAAGGGGAAAGGAAAGAGGCACATAGGACATCCTGGCCAAAACCCCCCGCCAAACCCCTTCCACCCCCCCCCAGTCCCTCTTTTACCTCGTCCCAAACCAAAGGGGTACAATAGTCTCGGAAAAAGAGAGTGGGGCGGGCGGGGCCCCAACTCCTCCTCACAATAAACCCAAATTTATCGGGGCAAGTCACAGTCCTCCTTCAAACCCATACCATCAATTTTTTCCCCAAACCCTGTGGCGGCAGGGGGGCGCCAAGCGCAGGGGGGGTACAAATGGCAGTCGTAAACCGCGGGCCCCTGCACCCAGGGGGCTCCGGGAAAAGGGCGTTTTTTTTTACCGACTGGGGCAGAGTGGGGAACCCGGGAGCCCCCTTAGCACTGAACCGCCCTCTTTAGGGCAAACACCCGCTCACCTCCCCCGGGATGAGGGAAGGGGGGGGCCCGAAAAAGGTTTCCCTAAACATTGCCCCGCTCCACTCCCCAACCCCGCCCGCAAAAACCGCGGGGTGACGGGGAACCCCACCAAGCGGGCGACCCACCAAAAGGAAAAAAAGAAAAAACAAGGAGGCCCCCCAACGACCCTTGCCACATGGAACGTGCGTAAAACCCTTTTGGGACAGAGGGGGAACCCCGGACCAAAACCACAGGACGCACAGCACTCAATTTCGATGAATTAGCCAGGTACAACATCGACAAACGCCGCCTTTTAAAAAGACCAACCGGGAAAAAAAGGGGAAATTTTGTGAGCGAGGCGCAGGGTACACCCTTTTTGGAATGGTCCCGGACCGAAAACCAAAACAACCCTCTTTTTTCAAGCTGGCTGGCCCCCTGAAAGGGGTGAACGATCGCAATGAAGGGGAGGAAACTCCCTTAAGCAACGGAAGAATTTAACCACCAATTTTCACGCCTACCGCCCAAACCCGACCAACCCAAAAATGAATCAAGGACAAGTTTTAAAGAGGACCCCGAACGCTGTCATCCCACCCTGTTCCCAAGCAGAAAAAGCTCATCAATTTTTGGGACTTTAAAAAGCCCAGAGTTGGTTGTGACAGCAAACCCCCTGGAAGGATTTATTGGGAAACATGGATTGGTAACTGTGGGCGCAAAGGTCCCAAATAAATTCCCCAAAATGTGGGCCGGGGCACGAAACCTTCCCTTTTCACAAACACCATCTTCTGCCTCCCCTTTCCCCTAACAAACGTCATTGGGTGCATCCTCGCTCTGGGGATTGGGGATCTCACTGACTTTTTCACGTCAGGAAAAGGGACAAGGCAGGGCGAAAAGAGTCAGAGGGCCTGTGTGGGGCCGAGGGCGGGGCAGACCCCCGCCTTAACCCCTCTCCAAACTCAAACCCTTTCCCAAAATCCGGGCCCCAAAAACGGCCCCAGGGGATGAAAGCACTCAAAAAGCCCGAATGTCACAAGCCCCGGACTAGGGAAAACAAGCAGGGGCTTTTTTTGACCCCCCGGGGCACGCCCCTTTTTTCCCAAACCCTGCCCGGACAACCAAAAAGTGGAGGGAGCCAAAGGCCACTGCATTAGACGGTGTTTCAACACGGGCCAAAGGAAATGCCCTTTGGGGCCCTTCTGTCAGGAAGCACAAAGAAAATGGTTTTTATGAGAAAATCACTTTAAACAACCGCGCTAGAAACAAACGCCAAGCCTACCGAGCCCACATGAAAGATCCCCGTCCCAGTCAAAGAAAGGACATAAAGAAGAGCGCACGCCCCACCATCCAGCTGAAGCTGGGCAGAAGCAGGATTCCCCGGCGAGCAACAAAAACTGAGAGAAACCAGGCTTTGCAGACAGGAAAAGACAAAGAAGAACTTTTTATAATGGGCCCGAAAGGGAAATCCCCAAAAGGCCCCACCAAACCCCCCCCGATCTTTCTCCCCCTCCCCGTGCTTATGGTTTTAACCCCTGATCACTGACAAGGACGGGGTCCTTGAAGGGGTTTGGGGTGAAACACTTTGACATGTACTGAACCGCCCCCCCACCAACAATGATGAACCATTGCCCCACCCCCCAGGTGCCCCGTCAGTGAATCGTTTTTGCCAATTTTCCCAAATTTGGGAGGAGACCCCGAAAGCTATTCCCTCGCTATCCATTTGGGAAAGCCCCTGGCTCAGACTCCATTCCCGCTGGTCAAAAAAGAAGGGGGTAAAGGCGCTGAAATGAGAACTTCAACACGTTCAACTCTCTGGGCCCGAAAGAGGCCCGTTACACAGGGCTTTAAAGACGCTTTTCCCTCATAAAACCTGTACAAGCGCAAAAGGAAAACGTCGGCCTGGCAACCATCCCCCGGGGAAAATCCCTGCTGTCCCCTCCCCAAAGGGAAACCCTTTGGCCCGAGTGCTACTCAACCGTCTCAAAAGCGCACCTTGAGCAAAGGCCTCCCCACCCAAAAAGCCAGTGGTTTGGGTTCCCGGGAAAAAACGCGGGAAATATCGACCCAAGGGGGTTTGGGTGCCAGGCAGCTCCCGGGGAAGTGTCCAGGAACAGAAAAGCCCAAACCTTTTTCTCCAACCTATGTCGACCCGACCCCAAAACCTTCGATCTGTTTTGCAAGATGGCCTTTGGGGAAACATGGCGAAGTACGGAATTTCCCCGAAATTTCATCACCATCAAACGTCCAAATACACGATGGGGAAGCTGGGCCCCAAATCCCCAAAACAACGGAGAGACTTCAAAACATTTTCCCCGTCTCCAATTTGGGGTCAAGCCAAGGGGGGTTCTTTCCCCCACCCTGTCCCGTCCCCATGTTTTCAGCCCGCTGGCAGAGCCTTCAGAAACGCTGACGTAAGGGATTAGCATCAGGGACCACACAGATGGGCCCCTCTTTAACCTCAAAGGAAAGGGTTCAAGGGAAAAAAACCCAAAGGGGAGGACAACAAAACCCTCCCAAAGACTCCGTTTGCAAAGAAAAGCAACCCCTCAACCGCCCCCTCCGAACTGACATCAACCCCAGTGGGGCGACAAAATTTCCCCTGCTGCCTGTGACAACTTTTGGGCCCCACAATCAACACAAAGAAGACTGAAGGGGATGCACCCGCCAGCCCCCAGGAAAACCTTACGTTTAAAACCAAAAATCTTCATCAACGGGGGAAAAGACTGAACGCGGGGGACAAGTTTACATACCCGGGCAAATACCACTCTTTTTTCGCACAATTTTTCATCAAAGCGAGGTGAATGCCAAACTCGCCAAAACCAGCGCGGGCCCTTTTGGGGACTCCCTAATGAACGTTTGGAAAAGGAGAGGTATCAACCCGGACCCCAAGCTTTAAAGTAAAAAACAAGGGCCCAAGGGTTTTCCCAAACCCCAAATTTCTCAATGGATGGAATCATGGACGGGCTTCAAAACCCCCCCAAAAAGCTGAACCACTTTACACCACCCAGCCTCAGAAAACTTTTTCGGGATAAAGTGGGAAGAGAAAATCCCCACACAGAGGGCTCACCTCGGGAAACCTGACACATCTACACCACTTGATGCGGAACCGCCCGCACTGGGCAAGGCCCGGGAGTTTTGCATACAGAAACCCCCGGGTCTCCAATGAAAATGCTGTCCCTTTAACCCCAAAACCCCAAAAGCGCTCCCATGGAGGCCAAAAGAAGGTGCTTCAAAGACCTCTGAAAGCTTTTTGAAGGCCCCCAGCATCAGCCACGACACATGGAGCTGAATGCAAAAGGAAAAGAAAACCAAAAATGCGTTCAGCTTTTTACAAAAGGGGCCAAAACCTGGAAAGGGGAAAAAAGAAAAAATTTCAACAGAGCAACGCTGCAGGCCAAAAAAAGCAGTGCCACAAGTCCCCGACAGCCGCCACCCATCCCCCGTCCACAAATGCGCAGAACCTTCCGGGCGCGGAATTCCTGACCAAATCATCTGCCACCCACAGAGCCCAACCCACCCACCCCCAGGATGACTAGATGGTCCTCGTCGATCCCGACGGACGAACCACATATATATATCGTTGTTCTGATTCCAGAGTCTACGCTTCATGAATTATTTTCTTGGAACGATGCCAGCAACACACACGCACACATACATATATCTTATAACTAATATTTGGTATAAGGGGAGATGGGAGAGGAGAGTGAGATAGGCAGAGGGGGTTGGGGTGGGGGGGGCGGGGGAGGGAGGAAAGTTAGAATGAATATTGTTTGCAGACATATTAATATCTATTACGGTAAAATGATTTATAACCTTTGAAACCACGCCATTTCTACTTACCACAGCAAGTGTTTGAACCACATTTTAATTTCAGTGAACTCGCACCACGACAAAGACGGGAACAGCTTGTTCATTGCTTTTGCAAGTTCGTCTTTTAATCTGGTTCCGCCCCCCACAGTTCTTGAACACTCCCCCAATTACCCATTCGGTCCAGCCATGGGTGCTAACAGCTGCAATCAAGTCATCGTCCATTTTGATTCTCAAAGATCATCGAGTGTCGTTATCGTCATTATATATATATATACTGGACCATATAGATTTTTGGCAAAACTGTCAGATTCCAATCCCGTTCTATTCCCGTACTAGACAAGTGGGGAAAGGCAAACGAAACATTAGCATTCACGCAAAAATGATAATACAATAAACAAAAGCCAAGAAAGAGTTATAGAATATATTTATTTTCATATCAACAACACACTCGAAAAAAAAGAAAAAAAAAAAAGTATCGATCCTATTTGTACGCACATTTTTGACAAACTGTATTTAAACACACACACACACACACAGATAAATATATATACCTATATATATATATATATATATATATGTGTGTGTGTGTGTGTGTGTGTGTGTGTGGCGAAAAAAATGGCCAAACTGACCTGTAGGAGGTAATTTGTCCTATGATGAAGGGTTACCAACGTTTCGGGCGCTAGGCCCTTCTTCATGGGGAGAAAAGTAAAGAATGGAGAAGAAAAGAGAGGACAAAACCAAGACAGAGGCAAAACTAAAAACTGTGAGAAGTAATCAGAAAGAAAAAGAAAAAAAAATGACAAAAAAAAGAAGAAAAAAAAGAAAAAAGGTGAAGCAATATTTAGAAAGGAAAAGAAGGGGGATGTTGAACACTGGGGGAGGGAGGGGGGATAGGGGTGGGGGGCTGGGGGGGAGGAGAGTTGTGGTTTGCCAAAAGATGAAAAAGGTGTAAGAATGTGTGTGCTGGTCAGTGTGGTGTGTGTGTGTGTGTGGGTGCAAGGGAGAGAAAGAAAAAGGAGGGAGGAGAGAGAGATGGAGTGAGAGAGATAGGAGGAGGGAGAGAGAGTGGAAGAGAAAAAGTGGGGAGAGAGGGGGAGGAGAGAGAGAGAAAGAGAGAGAGTGTGTGTCTGAAGGTGGATTGCAGAGGGACAGGAGCAGTGAAAAGAGAGGAGAAAAGAGAGAAAAGAGGGCCCAGGGCCACTAGGGGTCCATCACTCAGGTGTTGATGCCTGCAGGCTGGATGGTCCCCAGGCAACTGATTACGTGGGACTCCATGTGCTTGCAGTATGCTCTGTCGCTCGGGTTCTGCCATACAGCTGCAACATTTGCAGCGTGTAGTTGTGCAGTGGGCTGTTAAGTGTTGACCTATAGGGTCACTGCAGTTCAGCCGCATTGAGCGAAGGTGCTCTGAGAATAGCTCATTTAATGTCCGGCAGGTCTCACCCACACAGAGCTTGTTTGCACAGAGTGCCGGTTAAAATGTACACAATGTCCGTTGACTTGCAGGTGTAATTGGACTGAGGATGAACTGGCCTTGGGACCCACAAAGGCTGTGGAGGCATCAATGTGGCACAGGTCTACACTTGGCCTCGCCACATGGGCTATATCTTGGAGAGTGAGGTTACCTGTTTGGTGGCTGATTCTGGCCCTCACAAGCAAGTCATGGAGGTTCTTCTCTCTCTGGAACGCTATCAGGTGGGTCTGTGAAAAACCTGTCCAGGTACGGTTCATTCTGGATGATGTGGAAGTTTCTCCGGATGATGTCACAGATGGTAAGGTTGTGAGGGTGGTAGGGATGACTGCCACTGGTCGTCCTCTTGTTCCTCCCTCTTGACTGGGTGAGGGCTTCTTGTCTGGGCACCATGTGTGCCCTCTCCAAGGCTCTCCTGCACTGTCTGCCTGGGGCACTGCTGTTCCTCAAAGAAGGTACGCGTCCTCAGAGCCTGTTCCTCGACGTCCGAACTGCTGCTGCAAATGCGTTTGAGTCGGAGGAACTGGGAGTACGGGATGCTGTTTTTGGTGGCTGGTGGGTGACTGGAAGTGAATAGTAGGTTGAATGGGAGTCAGTAGGTTTATAGAAGATGACGTGGAGAGTGTGCGTCTGTTAGGCTCTATGGAGATGGTGAGGTCGAGGAAGTTGGCTGAAGTGGTAGAGACTTCAAAGGTGTACTGAAGGGCGGAATGGTATGTGGACATGTGGTTGATGAAGTGACTTACTTGACTTATGCCTATAGCTCCGCTCGGGAACAAAGGGCCGCAACAGCACTCCTCCAACGGACACGTTTGGGGGCGATCCTCTTTATCTGGGCCCACGTCATCCGGCTGCCTTCACTTCAGTGTCCGACTTCTTCTCCAAGTCTGCCTGGGTCTGCCAACTTTGCGTTTGCCTTGGGGGTTCCAGTCAAGTGCCTGGCGAGTGATGTTGAGTGGTGACTTGCGCAACGTGTGGCCTATCCACCCCCACTTTCTCTTTTTGATTTCTTCTTCTATGGTGCTTGTTTGGTTCTAGTTCCCAGAGGTCTTCATCTGAGATGATTTCAGGCCACCTGATGTTCAGAATGTTGCGCAGGCATCTGTTGACAAATGTCTGGAGTTTGTTCCTGTTGGTCTTGGTAGTGCGCCATGTCTCTGAGCCGTACAGCATGACTGACTTGACGTTGGTGTTAAATATTCTGATCTTGTTGTGAAGTGAGAGGGTTGAAGATTGCCAGATGGGTTGGAGAGTTCTGAAGGCGTGCCTCGCTTTATTGATGCGGCTCTTGATGTCATCGTCTGCTCCACCAGCCTTGCTCACTACGCTGCCCAGATATGTGAACTTTTCCACTTCTTTGATCTCTTCCTGCTGTAATCGACTGGGTCTTGCTGCTTGTTGTTGATGCGTAGGATCTCTGTCTTTCCGATGTTGATCCTGAGGCCGGTCTCTCTGCCTCTATTGCGACGCGGTCTAACTTTTCCTGTGCGTGTTGTTTCGTGTGGGAGAGGAGACTGATGTCGTCCGCGAAGTCGAGGTCTTCCAACTGTTTGGTGAAGGTCCACTGGATGCCGGTCTTCTGGCCTGCTGTGGATTGCCGCATGATCCAGTCCACCACCATCAGAAAAATTGTCGGAGACAATAGGCAGCCCTGACGTACACCGGTTCGTACCTGGAAGGGGTCAGTCAGCTTTCCCTCGTGTATGACTTGGCAGGTGGCGTCCTTATACAGTTGCTGGATGATGGCAATATATTTTAGAGGAAAGCCGTAGTGCTGCATTAGTTTCCATATCACCTCCCTGTCCACTCCAGTCTTGTGGTACTGCTTCTGTCTCCCAAATCTTCACTAGCAATGGGTGCAACATGTCAGTCGATGTCTGGGTTGATGAAGTGGAAGAGATCATTTCTCGAGCAGCCGGCGACTCCCAAGCAAGCGTCGATATATCACTTGAACAGGGCGGGCACTGTTCCTTCATATGCACTGAGGGCTTGTTGTTCAACATAGCCGACGAACAAACAGACGTAGCTTGGTCCCATTTTTGTCCCCATGGCCACACCTCTGGTCTGCTGGTAGTGGTTTTTCTCCAAAACCAAAGAGTTCAAAGTGAGCACGAGCTCTGCCAGTCGTATAATGATGGGCACATGGAGTCCACTGCTGTTGTTCTGCAGAAAGTGTTTCAGAGCCTGCAAGCCATCTTCATGAGGGGTGCACGTGTATAGAGACACTATGTCCATTGTGAACACAAACCTTTCCGAGTTGTCCCCATCCTGGACTGAGAAACCATCGAGCAGCTGCAGTGCGTGGTTGGTGTCTTTGATGTAGGTTGGCAGTTTGGCCACAATTGGCTGAAAGATCCTGTCGAGAGTGTCCTCTGAAATCATCACAGTTGGGCAGGAGCATGCAGAGACTATGGGTCTGCCTGGTGTGTTGGCTTTGTGGATTTCGGCAGGAGGTAAAAGTTAGGCACTCTGGGTTCGTTGCAAACAGCGTTGGTGGCCTCTGGAGGGAGGTGACCTGTGTTGATAGCAGTTTTGATAGTTTTTGAACCAGCATGTTTTCTGCTTTCGTCGTTGGTTTGGTGATCAGGCTGTGGGAGTTTGTGTCAGCTAGTTGTCTTCTGCTTCCTGGAGGTACAGGTCTTTTCTCCTCCCTTGTCTGCAGCTTGACCACAATGTCCGTGCGTCGGCGGAGGTCCCTCCAGGGCTTTACGTTCAAGGGGGTCAAGTTGGAGTACCTCAGTGGTTTGGGGCGTATCCGGGAAATCTGTTCCCGACAGACCTTGATGTAATGGTCCAGTGCCGGGAATTCCCCAGCTGGAGGAGTCCAGGAACTCGTCTGTCTTGGAAAGAACTTGGCAAGGTCCTTGTCTAAAGTGAGGGGAGCGATTCTGGGGGAGACGCCTTGGGGAAGTGGGTAGCAAGCCTCAGTCTACAGGAAAAATCGCTGGCAAAGGAAAAGGCCCCTGTCCCCCTGCAATCCACCTTCATACACACACACACTCTCTCTCTCCCCACTTTTTCTCTCCTCCCCGTCTCTCTCCTCCACCCTTCTCCTTTTTTTTCTGTTCTCTCCCCTTACACACACAACACCCAGACCTCACACACATTTCATTACACCTTTACATCTTTTGGCAACCCACAACCTCTTCCCCCTCGGTGGTGCCCCTCCCGCACCCCCCAGTGTATTAATAACCATCCCCCCCTTCTTCTCCCTTTGTAAATATGGCGCACCTTTTTCTCTTTTCTTTTTTGTCCCTTTTTTTCCTTTTGATTATTCTCACAGTCCTTTTATTTTTCCTCTGTCTTGGTTTTTTCCTCTCTTTTCTTCTCCCATTCTTTTACTTTTCTCCCCAGAAGAGTGCCTAGGGCCCGAACGTAGGAAACTCCTTCATCAATAGGAACAAGTTACCACCTACAGGTCAGTCTGACCCATTATTTTCGCCTGTCTCAAGTCCTGCAGTCAAATTTCTCCTCCTCCACCTCTCTCTCTCTCTCCTCTCTCGATATATATATATGAAAATATGCAATTTGCAACAACTTACAACAGCACTCCACTTATGACAAACTTCACATCTGTTGCAGGCCCAGAACAGCTTCCACGACAACCAGTAAGCACTCGCCGCACGTCCCCGGTTAATCATATTCTGGTACCACTGCCACAGTTCGTGAAACTCTGCTGTACTCTGACCATGAGCTCCATCTCACAGACGTCATCTGACAGATACATATATAACGATACATACCTAAAAAATTTTTAAAAATGTCATACTAACACTTGCCCAAAATAATAATATAACAAGAAAACATCATTAAACTGAAGAAACCACACACACCCACACACACACACACACACAATATATATATATAAATATATATATATATAGAGAGAGAGAGAGAGAGAGAGAGATAGAGATACATGCATATCAACATGAATCCACTCATTCCGAAAACATTACTTGAAATAATGGCCCAAGGCACTGAAAGGCCATTGTGTTTCACACTGCGAGAAATATCTTACATAAAAATCTTTCGCCAAAGTGTTCCTCCCTTTATCCTAAAACTAGTGTTCCAGTGTTTTTCGAGCAGTTTTCGTACTCATAATAATTAAGACACCGCTAGATGCCTGTCAAACGAAAGTTAGGGTGATATTTCATTGAAATGCTGCAAAGGACGCACTGACGCAAAAGCCAAATCACGTATTATATGTCCCAAGAACGACCTTTTAAATCAACAGATTTACATACACACACAAACACACACAACGCGCTTGCCTGGAAAGTTTCTCCGTCAAAGTTTACCATCGCACAACGCATGCTTTGTCTGATGTTACCACAACAACTCCCCACAGTAATTTCCGGTTTCTAAATTGAAAATCAGTGCCTCACTGGAAAAAAAATCATAGTTTTTTAAAAAAATGAAGTTTCTTGTTCATGGATTCCAACCTCATCTAACTTGACCTAACCCCTGTTGCCCATGCCTGGGGCATGGCCGCCCCCTACAAATACTCTCCGCCATCCCAGTCCTGCGGAACCCTTTTTCGGTTTTCTCACGGATGCGTCACTGTTGTTCGGAACAAAACCATATACTAACACCACAACGCAAGCAGATGCCGTCCAACTGCGAACTCAAACTCGCTTTGGTCAGCCTAATTCTATTGTGTACCTATCAGAGTGGATTTCTTCATCCGAATTTCCAAAGTGACCACGTTTTGCCATGATTCGCTATCAGCGCACCAAGTGCGTGCTGCATGCGTGACCTCGGTTTATCGTCTCATCCAATGACTAGACGCTCAGTTTGATTTCCTTCCAAACGTGGAGAAGGCAGCGATGGCAGGATTCAACCCACCAATCCTCACGAACTCACTTGCAGGTGCACCCGTTTTAAACCATCACAACCTCGAGCCAAGAAGTGAACGTGGTTTTAGTATACACAGTTATGAATAGCATACTCCGCGTACTAGTGTAGGTTACATCTAGCTGTTATGGGTGCCCTCGAACTTTGGGTACATCGAAAGTTGTGCTAAAAACAACTACTCGTCTGTTCAACAACAGTAAATAATGTAAGAAAAAACAGTCGAAAGAGCAAGCCGAGGTATGCGGACTGTGCTGTAATGGCAACAATAAAGCCTGATGCAATAAAAAGAAATTACAACTGATCTAAGTTCAAACTGTTCTAAAATTTTAATTTCTCAAGAAAAATGTTTAGATTCAACTGGACCCCGACGGGTTATTTCTAAAACAAGAGGCAAAGTCTTCAAGACTTATTTTTGCTTCGTGCTTTATCCAGTAAAGATATTTTTAAAAAAAAAATTCTCGCTGAAAAGTGCTCTTTATCTAATATGATATATGAGAAAGCTTTTGGAGAAAGCAAAAGAAAAAGAAAAGAATAGTCAAAGTCTTCAGACTCAACTTGTGCTTCGTCTTTATCCAGTAAAGGAACATAGAAGAAAACACAAAAGAGATTAAAAAATCTTTGAAAAGTGCTCTGTATTAAACAATAAAACATAATTCAGCTTGGGAGAAAAAAGAAAAGAAAAAAAAGTATGCCAGCGGGCTCATCACGATTGTTCCTTCCGATTCAAGCAGACTAATACCCCAAAGACTGCGGCACTTCTGACTCATGAGAGACTTTTCTTGAACTCTCTTCCCCTTGTTCGCTGCGTGTGGCACTTATAATCAACTGGCCTTCCAGAGGCGACCTTTCAGCACAACCCTCTATCTCGGAAAACTACGGCCTTTGACACGCTTCGATGAAGAGACCGGGACCTACAAGGGAGCCATGTCTGAGAGAGAGTACCGACGGAAGACCTCTATCCTCCCTTCGTCGATATCCCGACCGTAGCAGACGTCAGACACTGATTCAGACGAGACCTTTATCTCCTTCGTCGATTCCAGACCAAAGCAGACGACACCATTCGGTGAGTATTTCCGTTTTCCTTATTCGAACTCAGTTAACAAAAAAAAACAAACATCACCGTTGGGACACTCAGATCATGAAAACTGGTCACTGGAAATTTTTGTCCGATTTATTTTTAAGTGTTCTTATTGATCGATTGACAGTTGATAACCATATATCTGCTTTGACACATCACATGCTGGACTAGCAGACCAACCCAGTTTCGCTTCAGACGAATAATGTCTGCAATACCATTCAAACAAACCCTGAGCAGTGTTGTGTGTGGTGAGTTTTGTGTTGTTTGGTGTGCGCGGCGCGCTTATTTTTTTTTTATCCTTGGTATACAGGGTTGTGTGTTAAATTGTGTGTGTAGTGTGTGTGTGTTTGTGTGTGTGTGTGTGTGCGCGCGCGCGCCATGGTAATGCCATGCTAATGTGCTGCGTGCGTGCGTGTGTGTGTGTGTGTGTGTGTGAAATATTTGGTGGACATTTCTAACAGTTGAAAAAGATTGTGAATTTTTAACAACACGGAAGATCCAGGATCACATGAACCCCCGCCCCCCCCCCCCAGCCCCCCTCGCCCCCCCGCCTCCCCTCCCCCTTTTGAACAAGGAGTCTACCTGGAGGATGTCAAAACAAGGGCCTGACATCAACAAACTTTTTGTGACCAGTGACCAACAAACATAATTTCTATCCAATGGATAGGCAACAAAACCGTTCCATTTTTTGATAGCATCATACAGCAAATAGAACCGGCTTTAATCGTTGATCAAAAGTTTCTGTGGAAGTTTAGAAAATTCAAAGTCAGACAGCCACAATACGTCAAAGGACAATGAAAGTATGTGTGTGTGAACAAAATTGAATAGTTAATCAACAAATACAGTGCATTACAGAAAACGAACAAATTGGTGGAAAAACTCAATTTTCCATTTCATTGACAATTGCACGATAAAATGGCTTTTATTTCAAGATCTTATCACGCAACACTACATTCAAAAAAAAACTTTTAAAAAACACAAAACAACAAAACCAACCCAGACTTCCCAGAAATACAGACATGATAGAAATGGTCAAATAATTAGACTTCACTGAAGAATTGATTAAACAGGGTGAAAAATTAGAAGTTTTGTAGGCTTCTAATAAAATTTTATTCAACTAAACATTCAATTTCCCGTAAAATATAGATGTACAAAATAGAGAGAGACGTAAAAAAAGAAAAAAAAAGATGTGTATGCAGAGTTTAAAGAAATAAATGAAAACAACACAGTGTGATGTGTGCTTACTGAAACCACCAGTCCTTTGAGAATGTGGGGGAATTTGCCTATGGAGTTTTCATGATAGGAGGTCATGTCTCCATATGTGTGGAAATCAAGAATGCAAAGATGATAAGGTAGGGTTTCGTGTTTGTTGCAGTTTTATTCTACAGTAAGTAATGACTTCTGAACCAGTAATATTCAATTTGTTATAGCCAATTAGGGTTATAACATGAAAAACAGAATGAAACGGTGAGACTTCAGAATAGAATAATAGAACAGATTAGAATGTCTTTATTACCAAGTGTATCGGAAGTCACATGAATATTTGGGGGTGGGTGGGGGTGGATAGTACCGAACATAAAAGGTACAAACATAAATCGAAAATCATACGCAAACACAGATACAGTTAGATTTTTGGACACATACATGTCCATATCAATATAAGAACGTGCACACACACACACACACACACACACACACACACACACACACACATTTAAACATAAGCTGCATATCGCATGTGGATGGGGTTGATGACTTGATCTCCAGGGTAAGTGGTAAGTGATCTTCCAGGTCAGGTCAGGTCATTAGATCTGCTTCTGATAACCTGTAATCCAGTACAATCTGTTCAGGGTCGGGGTTGTCGGCGACTAAACCGGCACTCCCACCGCTCCCTTCCCGGACTGGAGAGGCGGTGCAGAACACCTTATGGAGATCCCATAAAAGGCGTTGGCTCAGGAGAGCCACCGACGGCCATCTACTCCACCGTGTTTTGTGCATGCCACACGCAGTTGGCCCCCGGGGTGTGTCTACCCATGCATGCGAGTCTGAATCCGCAGAACTGCGGAAGAAACCTGTCGGTTCACGGAAGAGGAAGGCAAAGTTTACAGCAACGCACTGTGGAGTGCAGAGAGCAAGATGAGGACACCGAAAGGATATCTTGGTCTCCACTGCATCTGTGCACATCCTCCAGTCGTCCTCGACTTAGTCCTTGCCACTGGAAATTGGAGGACCCGGACGAGAGAGTGAGGTCGACGTTGCGCAACTCCTCTTACACTTTAAACAAACTCATCGCGCAAAGTCATCAGTCATCCAAAATGACCTTTCAATCCTTCATCATTTCATCACCCCCAAGTCCTGTGGGACAGCGAGCGACGAAACGACAGGTGTGGGTACACTTGGCAGTCGCAGCCGCAGACCTGCACGTAGGCGGCCTCAGGCCATAGGGTCGTTCTTCGTCGACAGGAGCAGCGATGGAGATCGGCAGCCGTCTGGAGCAGCCCTCTTTAGGAATGCACTGCTCACCTCCCTGGCATGAGGAATGGGCTAGAAAAAGGTGCCCTAAAAATTGCCTGCTGCTCCATATCACCCTGGCCCGCATACCGTGGCTGGCGGGGAACCTACATCAGTGGTCGAAACAACAACAAAGAAAAGAAAAAACAAGGATCGTTCCTCTCACCATTGGTTGCTTGGACAGAGATAACGCGGACAGACCCCAAAGGAGAACAGCACTAGTTTGCATCCGAACTCGCCAGATACAACATTGACATCGCAGCCTTGAGGTGAGACTCGGCTTGCAGGCAAAGGCGAGCTCTGTGAACAGGGATCTGGTTACACCTTCTTCTAGATTGGACGAGGAGGAGCGAAGAGCGACGTGATGGCTGCGTTGGTTTTTGCAGTAAAAATAGCACTTGTCAGCAAGCTAGCTGGAGCCCAAAGGGAGTCAACGGTAGGCTTATGACCATGAAACTCCCACTGGCATCTGGCCAGAAGCACCTCCACCATTGGTCAGTGCCTACGCCCCAACCATGACCAACCCGGATGAAGTGAAGGCGAAGTTCTACGAGGACTTCACTCTGTCATTGCTGCTATCCCTAAAGCAAATAAGCTCATCATTCTTGGGGCTTCAATGCTAGAGTTGGCTCTGACTACATCTCCTGGGGATGGAGTTGATTGGAAAGCATGGTGTGGGGCCACTGCAACCCAAATGGATTGCTTTGCTTCAGACCTGTGCAGAGCACGAACTGCTGATAACCAACACAGTTTTCTGCCTCCCTACCCGTAACAGGACGTCATGGATGCACCTTCGCTCAAAGCATTGGCATCCTCATCGATTATGTCATCGTCAGGAAAAGGGATAGGCAAGATGTACGTGGAACAAAGACCATGTGCGGCGCCGAGTGTTAGACAGACCATCGCCTTGTAGTCTCGAAGCTGAATATTCGAATCCAGCCCAAGAGACGCCCCAAGGTCAGAAGGCTCCAAAACGGCTTAACATCGCTAAGCTGAAAAAACATCACCATCAAACAGTCCTTTGTGGAGCTGCTGGAAGATCATCTGGGAATCCGCCTCTCTGGACAACCAGAATGTGGAGTCTGACTGGAGGACCCTGCGTGAGCTGATCTATTGTACAACTTCAGAGACCCTGGGACCCATGACCAGAAAGCACAAAGGACTGTACTGGTTTGATGAAAACTGTGATGAAATCAAGCAGCTTCTGGATGAGAAACGCCGTCTTCATCATGCCTACCTGAGGCAACCCAAAGTCCACATCAAAAAAGGATGCGTACGATGCCATCCGCAGGACTGTTCAGCAAAAGTTACGCAAGATGCAGGATAAGTGGCTGAGTGATGCCTCAAAAGAAGTCTATGGCCCCACATCCTCAGGATCATCCCCCCTCCCTCAGTACAGATGGGAATACCTTGATCACCGAGAAGGAGAAATTCTCGAACACTGGGCTGAGCACTTCAACAGTGTCTTAAATCGCGCCCTTCCTTCATAAATGATGAAGCCATAGACCGTCTCCCAACACCTCTTGAGACCCAGAAAAACAATCCGTCTGCTATCCAGTGGCAAAGCACCTGGCTCAGACTCCATACCAGCAGAGGTCTACAAGGATGGAGGCACTGTGCTGACTGGAGAAGCTCCATCAGCTGTACTCACTCATGTGGAAAGAAGAGACGATCCCCCAGGATTTCAAAGATGCATCTATCATTCACTTGTACAAGTGAAAGGGGGAACCGGCAAGCCTGTGATAACCATCGGGCATTTCCGTGCTCTCCATCGCAAGGCAAGATACTTGCCAGGATCCTACTAAACCGCTCAACAGCACACCTTGACCAAGGTCCATTTGCCTGAGAGCCAATGTGGATTCCGGAAAGAGCGCGGAACCACTGACATGGTGTTTGCTGCAAGGCAGCTGCAAGAGAAATGTCAGGAGCAAAATGCTGATCTGTTCTCCACCTATGTCTACCTCACTAAGGCCTTCGACACCGTGAGTAGAGAGGGACTGTGGAAGATCATGGCCAAGTACGGATGCCCTCGGAAATTTATTTCCTTGGTCAGCCAATTCCATGAAGGCATGCAGGCTCGAGTCCAGGACAATGGTGAAACCATCTGCTCCTTTTGCTGTCACAAATGGTGTCAAGCAAGGCTGCGTCCTGGCTCCAACGCTGTTCAGCCTCATGTTCTCTGCAATGCTTACTGATGTCTTCAGAGATGGCGATGTTGGAATCGGCCTAAAGTACCGAACAGATGGCAAGCTGTTTAACCTCAGAAGGCTTCAAGCAAAAACGAAGGGTCATGACAGACATCATCAGAGACTTTTTGTTTGCTGATGATTGTGCCCTCAACGCTGGATCTGAAGCTGACATGCAACTCAGCGTCGACAAGTTTGCCACTGCCCAGCAGAACTTCGGCCTTACCCATCAGCACGAGGAAAACTGAAGTTCTCCATCAGCCAGCCCCAGGGAAACCCTACATTGAGCACAACATCACAGTCAACAGTCAGAGACCTCAGTGCGGTGGAGTGGTTCACATACCTTGCAGCACACTGTCACGAAATGTGACAATCGACGATCGATGAAGTGAACGTCAGGATTGCAAGAGCAAGCGCAACTTTTGGTAGACTAAATGCAAATGTCTGGAACAGAAGAGGCATTAGTCTTGAGACCAAGCTAAAGGTCTACAGAGCAGTTCTCCCCACACTACTGTACGCCTGCGAAACTTGGACAGTGTACCAACAACATGCCAAGAAGCTGAACCACTTCCACACAACATGCCTCAGGAAGCTACTGAACATCAAGTGGCAAGACAGGACCCCAGACACAGAGGTGCTCGCAAAAGCCACCCTTCCCAGCATCTTCACCATCCTGATGAGGTCCAGCTTTCGCTGGGCTGGACATGTGGCGCGCATGCCAGACCATTGGCTGCCCAAAAGCTCTTCTATGGCGAGCTGCAACAAGGGAAGAGATCACACGGAGGTCAGAAGAAGCGCTTCAGAGATACTCTGAAAGTCTCTCTGAAAGCGTTTGATATCAACCCTGACTCCTGGGAGGAATCTGCAGTGGACCGTGACAAATAGCGCGCTGCTGTGCACAAAGGCGCCAAGTTGTGCGAGGCCAACAGGACTGCTGCAGCTGTTCAGAAGAGGCAGGCCAGAAGGTCACGGGCAAACAAGCTCCCTGACAATGTATGCCTGTCTTTGTCTGCCCCAACTGTCAGCGAACATTTCGTGCGTAGATTCGACTATTCAGCCATCTGCGCATTCACAGATAGATTCATGAGCATCCTCCCCCCCACCCCCACACACCACCCTCCCCCCCATTCCCCCAGCTGGATGACAACGATGGTCATCGTCGATCTCGATGGACGCTACCACCACTGTATGAAAGCTGTGGGATTGGGGATTTTTGTCAGGTTGTCTCCTCTTAGCCAGTGGAATGGTGCATCTGGGTATTGTTGTGTAGCAGATTTTATTTTGCAGAAAAAATACAGGTCCTTCTTTAATATCCGCTAAGCGTTGCATAACTACAACGGTCAACTTGCGCATGGTTTCGCCCCGGTGCTGTACTGTTTCTAGGCCCTCTCTGTCATTCACTAATAATTCAATGATTAAACAATAACGCGATGACAAATTATCAGTCAATCACACAGAAAAATCACTCTGTCCACAACAAAGATAAGCGATTTTTCCGTGCATTTGACGGACAATCCATCTTTGAGCCCTCTCAATAATTTACTAATAATTCAAACATTAAACAATAACGCAATGACAAATCATTAATCAAATTCACAGAAAAATCACTTATCTTTGTTCTGAAGCTTGTAGACTGCCTGTAAATACTGACCAGCGTGATCTTAACACCTGGCGGTTTCAGCTACACAACACAATTTCAAATACCACCTACCCAGCTCTCAGTCATGATGGGTCCGCTAAGCGTTGCGTAACTACAACGGTCAACTTGCGCGTGGTTTCGCCCCGGTGCTGTACTGTTTCTAGGCCCTGTCTGTCATTCACTAATAATTCAATAATTAAACAATAACGCGATGACAAATTATCAGTCAATCACACAGAAAAATCACTCTGTCCACAACAAAGATAAGCGATTTTTCTGTGCATTCGACGGACAATCCATCTCAATAATTTACTAATAATTCAAACATTAAACAATAACGCGATGACAATTATTAATCAAATTCACAGAAAAATCACTTATCTTTGTTCTGAAGCTTGTAGACTGCCTGTAAATACTGCATAGATATTGCTAAACAAGTGCTGCATAGATATTGCTAAACAAGTGAGAAAAACTCCAAACTGTTGCGAGTTAAAAAGAAGCATGATCATTATTTTCAAGTTCTAGGACAAAATGCTGTGTGATGATGCAAAGAAGGGCATATTTTGTTGTTTATTCCTTCCAGACATATTGATAGTGAAAATAGCCAGAAATGACAAATTCATCACACAGGTGGTGGAAAAACGCCAGGAATGTTTTGTAAACATTTCAAGGTTTTGTTGAAACTGCATTTGCTGAAACCTTATGGTGGATGACGCAAGACAGGACTCATGATTCAGAGATTATGAACCAGTGATTAAGCTATGAAACCATTGACAGCTCTCTTGGACATTGCTTTGCTAGACACATGTTCATCGACATCCAAGTGGATTTGTTTCCGTGTCAGAAATAAGTAGCTTGCCTTATTTCATATTCTGAGTCCGTCTGTCCCCCTCCACCACCACCCCACCCCACCTGCCCCACACACTCTCATTAGGTAGCGGCGGCCCCATGGCCGATGCCGGGAAACCTATGAACGCCTAAAAAATTGACTAATTTTGAAGTGCATTTTCTCAAATTTGATTTCATTTTGTGAAAAACTATCCAACTGAAATAATTACTTTATCATCCATAATTTTAATTTTAATTTTGTTTGCTTTATGCAATGCGTGAGTTCGCGGATGGAAGAAAAAGAAGTGTACTGTAACGCGAAATAGCGATCCTTGTTCATTGGCGGCCGGCGTCTTTCTGAGCGCGACACAGTCAGTTTCAATCACATAGTGGAAAAAATCGCATCCGTTGTTTTCCATTCATTGGTTACTGTTCGAAAAACTGGGAGCCGTTAAAGGCGAAAGTTCAAGGAGAACTTTCGTGTGTTTTTTTCCAAGCCTTGGGCGAAGTAGGGTAGTTAGATCTGAGCGCAAAGTTACGGGAATTTTTCGGCTATCTTTCAACGCCTCGCGCAGTTCGAAAAATAAACCTGACCCTATGTAATACTGTATTAGCGGTAAAGAGCATTTTCTGCTGATTTCAATGGTATCCGAAACTAAGATTTTTGATTCATGAGCAATTTGCTCAAGCGATTCAAAAGCAGGTACCCCTCTTCATCAGTTGCGTCGGCCCAATCAACATTCGACACAGGAGAGCGGCACTTCATCTAACACAAAAAATGGCATTGTTTCTCCAGAAAATCTAAAGTTTCATTGGTAAGTTTTATATTATTTTTGAAAAAGAATGTCTTTAGCACTTTCATGCACAATATTGAGTTGAAATTCTTTGAATCAGGATTTTGATCGATGTCAGTAACTGAGCAGCTTGGATCTATTTCATCAGTGTTTTCGTAACGTGACACCGTGTTTCAATCGGAACACGATTGATTTTTTTCTGAGTAAAACACACAAAAACTATTGATACAGAATGATAAATGGACATGTTAAAACGGCGCCCATGAATTCCAATTACTAATATTTGATTGATTTTTGCTTTAGTAAGCAAAATATTACCTGTGTCTAAAACCGGAAGTGCTCGGGACAGCATTAGCGTCGTCTGCTACAGACTCGGTGAGTGTTAAATAAGTGAGTAAAAAATTGTAATGTGGTTTCTTTTTCCATAAAATGAGCATTTCATTCAACATCACTCAAAAGTCTGATATTCTAGTTGCATTCTGCTTCGACAGCTGTGAAACTTTATATTAATATATACAGACAGATAGATACTATACTCTCACATTTCAAAGAGAACAAGAACACCAATTCATACTAACCCCTGCTCCACCCCACCCCCACCTTCCCCTCTCTCCTCTGCAAACTTCACTGAGAGTTGTATAATCATTCCCCTCACTTGTCTCTGAGTATCTCCCACCAATGGTAAGGAGAGGGGAGGGGTTTGTCAATGGTTGTGGCAAACTTGGCACTGAGCCAAATCACTGACCACTTGCTCCAGCTTAGAATCCCTGACTGCTGACAGTGATATAACCTACCACCTCCTCCCTCCAGTCATCCCCTTCCCCATTTCTTTCCTGTCAGTGGAGTAGTGTGTGTGTGTGTGTGTGGGTGGGTGGGTGGGTGGATGAGTGAGAAAGAGAGAGAGAGAGAGAGCAAGTTTGCATTTGCACATGTATGCTTGTGAGTATGTGTATGTATGTCTGAGAATGAAAAAAACTGTAATGTGAAGAGATATATGATTAATTTCAACAGTGCAGTCAACATCCCGTTTCTTAAAAAAATTAACACCAATTTTTAACAAACTAAAATTAGTAAAAAGAAAATCAGTACAATAATACCCATAGCCTGAACTGCACATCATGTTCAGTCAAACTATATAACACTATCTGGGATCCAGCAATTAAGAGTATAATGTGTGTGTGTGTGTGTGTGTGTGTGTGTGTGTGTGTGTGTGTGTGTGTTCATGTAACCCATGGTATGCTGTGCATCTCGACTGCATGAAACAGGAAACAAAGGGATAATTCATGAAATGATAAAATGCAAAATACCATGCACTTATTGTGAATGAAATATTCACTTTGATATATATATATATATATATATATATATATATCTAAGACATGCATTCTCACATACACAAATAAAGGTGAGTACACAAAATATATATCAAAAAATAAGATACTAAGTATGATGTGCATATTAACAATAAAATATTCAATATTTAGTAATCATATAATTATACCTAAGACATTTAGTAATACATTCATCTCAATCATGAAATGTAGTACCCTGAAGTGGAAATATTTGAGTAAATAATCGCATGCAACAAAGACACATAAGTTGAACAGTACATGTAGATGGCAAAGCTCTTGTCAGCAAATGGAAAGGACAGACCCCCAAAACTTCAGCCTCAGTTGTCAAAGCTTAAGTTAATGCTGCAATTTGAGTTATTGTGTGAAAGGTAAATGCAGCCAAATAGTTCAGTGCAGTGAATTTTGTGTTGCTGTTGAATGAATACTTACCTGTTAGTATGCCATTTTATAATTCTGTTATCACAGTGTTTTCCTCCCACTCAAAACACACCGAAATTGACAAAATCCTAAACATATATTAAACTGAGAGCTGTGTTTTTGGTTGTATGTTTTAAATTGAATATAACATTTGTTCTTTCTTATGAGCTGATCTGTGTATCTTAACATGTTGCAAAAGGGCTGCTCATGGCTGGGCATGCAAAACCTATTCAATGATCCAAAAAGGCCAGTATGAACAGCTCAGGTAGCGTCTTAAAAAAATAGAAGAAGAAGAAGAAAAAGGAATAATGGGTCAGAAAAAACAACAACAACCCACGATATTCCCAACCATGGCACCCCCATCAGGCCACCCAAAATTTGAAAAATATTCAATTTGTAGTGTGTCCATCACACCCGTTCGTACATGATATATAATAGAAATGATGATAATAATAATTAGTATTTATATTGCGCTGTGCAGAGATAAATCAAAGCACTTTCACACCAGTCATTCACACGCAATATATATATATATATATATATATATATATATATATATATATATATATATATATATATATATATACACCAGTCCTTCACACGCAATATATATATATATATATATATATATATATATATATATATGTGTGTGTGTGTGTGTGTGTGTGTGTGTGTGTAGATGATGTGTTAATGCTTGATGCGTCATGATGGTCACAGAAAAAAAACAATGTAATCATTACTAAACTTTATTTTGCAACATAGACAAACTTATCTATCCTGACTGCTCTTAATTAATACAAAGGAAAAACTGGAATAAAAAAGAAAGCAGTACAGCTGAAATACATCAGATCTACAGCGTAACAGTCACTTGTGTTAATTTAGTCCCATTGTTTTAAAAAAAACAACACACTTTCACCCGATTCATAGAAATCCAAATCTTTACAGCTGCAAAATGTCTGTAAAATTTCCTAAAGTATCATGACACTTTAACAGCACAATGTGTGGACAGGTTAAATTCCATTTTTGTATACACAAGAAGAGAAAAATCAATGCAAAATTGTTTACATGTGACAATGACGAATGACAGACATGAAACATAAACCTTGCATATATTACATACTATTTCAGTTTGTTTCCTTCACTGTATTAAGCCCTCTCACACCCATGTGTACTAACTCTACCCCCACCCCACCCCCGGATCTAATTTCTCATTGTGTATAAAAATGTTAGCGAGCCCAAACCAACTATAACGATGATGAAGTAACACCTACATGCTACACAAAATCGATCCACCCATCTTAACAACACCTGCCTAATACCAATAATATTGTGAATGCCAGGTCAGCTCATGTTCAGCCACGGCTACTCGATCTCTCATGGGTTTTAACTCAAAACACTTTTTGTTTCGTGATAACAAATGTGTACCCGTATTTAAGAAATGAGATCACAAATTTTCAAAGAACAGAAACTGCACACTTCAAACTGTTGCCATAGGTACATGAACACACCTGCACGACACACACACACACACACACACACACACATACGCGCGCACTTTTCCCCTCACATAAAAATAGCGATGTCAACACACACACACCGTAAAGAGTTTCTAAAATACACACTCAAAACTAGATCTCGATCGAAGCCAGATCAATCGTCTGTTTTGATCTGCTTGCTGTTCAACACCTACCGATAGCGCTACGCATACAGTGTTTACATTGCATTACTTAAAGCAGAAAATGTAAGACTACATACCTCCAGTCGTGTTCTCGTGACATGTGGTAGTCTGATTCTAAAAAGTGTTGTTTGCAAACGATGCGGTTGTCAGTCGCCTTGAAGGACTCGCGTCGTTTAGCGATTTCCTATTGTTTGCGCCGAAAGCCGTCATCTGGGAACTTAGGACCTCTTCGACTGGAGCACCCATACACACAGGAACAACCACCGGGCATGATGCAGATGCCAAAGACAAGGAACAGGGCTAGCAAAGGAATATCATGATCGACGTAGCACGTACAAAACAAGCAGAATGACTGAAGCGAAAGAGAAACATAAACCCCAGATGATTATAGCGCCACCACGCTAAGCCACGAACAATAATTTCAGCAAAGTCGACCATTGACTAAATTCAAAACTTAAAAGCAATGTTGAGGTTTTCTTCTTCCTGCGATAAATAGATGTGATCGTGGTGGACGTAATAACGCCGTTTAATCATGTTTTTTTTATGTGTTTTATTATATCTCGATTATTCTTTTATTTTGGTGGTGAAATGAGACGTTGCCATCTCCTTCAAGCACATCGCAACACATGGTAGATCTCTAGATCTGCATAAACCAGTCTGCAACGGGCTGAAAGAAACCATCGATTCAGTTTTTCTTTTATGTTCATTCCAGTTAATTCAGTGTCCACTTTAGAATATGTATATGCAGTAAACATGTCGATGATGTAATTAATATCACTGTAAGTGTTCTGTCCAGAATTTGTGTTTCTTTCCTTTTAATTATAAACAAGAAACACGAGGTCATGTCGTCTTGGAACACAACTTACCTTCCAGCGGACCAAACTCAGTGGAAAACGGTTTTTAGAATTTCCGGATTTCGGAACTAATCTCAACGAAATAAACCGTTAATGAATCGGAAATACGGCTTAATTCGGGAGACTTACGACCTATTATTGGTATGACTGTGAAGATTTAAAACAAAAATATACTATGTTTGAGCCAAATTTGGTATTAGCAGAAAATGGCAATGTTAAAGTTTACCATGGACACAGACACTGAGACACACACACACAGACAACAAAACACCAGGTTAAAACATAGACTCACTTTATTTACACAAGTGAGTCAACAAAACGAAATACCAAAAAAATATACAGGAAAATAAATTTCAGACTATAGTTGAGTGCTGATTTGTGCTCCGTTGTTTTACGAGCTGAATATATAAATAGAACAAACATGATCCGTCCATTAAAAAACCGACACTGTAACTGTGTTGATTTGATCTGTTGCCTGACGCAGTTGGAGTCGGGTAGATTTTATTCAGTTTGAAAAGGTTTCCTTCGGAACGAAATGAAAAAGAAATATGTTGCCTGCAGCAGCAAAATCACGCAGAGGCACGCAAACAAATGGTGGTATTATGATATACTATAAGCACTTTCTTACAAGATATATATTTATCTCCATCTCTGTCTGTTTATATAAAATCATGGCCTGGCTTCGCTGACGAAGATCTAGGAAGGGCATTGTCCACGTCTGATGCAGGCACGCTCATGGCTGACAAGGCCAATGCGGGAAAAGCAGAGTCGGCCGCAGCGGTTGCAAGGGAAAGTCTGGTCTGGGTTCGCGGCTGCAGCGTCGTGGTTCTTCCTCCTTCTGCGTTTGTCCTCAAGGCTGGCCCTGCGGTTGTTTTCGAAGGAGGAGACAGCTTGGTGGATGGTGCGTCGCCAGGTCTCTCGATCAGCGGCTACTGCGGACCACTGGCGATGGTCAATGTGACAGGCACCGAGAGCTTTCTTCAAGGAGTCTTTGTATCTCTTCTTGGGTGCTCCTCTGGCACGGTGGCCAGTGGACAATTCGCCATACAGCGCGATCTTGGGCAGGCGGTGGTCCTCCGTCCTGGACACGTGCCCTGCCCAACGTAGCTGGGTCTTTAGCAGCACTGCCTCGATGCTGATAGTCTTAGCCTGCTCCAGGACCTCGACATTTGTGATGTAGTCACTCCAGTGGGTGCTGAGGATGGTGCGAAGGCAGCGCTGGTGAAAGCGATCAAGCAGTCGTATGTGGTGCCGGTAGGTGACCCAGGTTTCGGAGCCATACAACAGGGTGGACAGTACAACAGCTCTGTACACGCTGATCTTTGTGTCTTTCTTCAGGTGTTTGTTGTTCCACACTCTCTTGTACAGCCTGCCGAATGCGCTGTTTGCCTTTGCAAGTCTGTTGTCGATCTCCTTGTCGATCTTGGCGTCAGACGAGATGGTGCAGCCTAGGTAGCTGAACTGGTGGACCGACTTCAGCTCTGTCTCACCGATGTTAATGTGAGGAGCGTGGAATTCTTCCCGTGGGGCAGGCTGGTGGAGAACTTCCGTCTTTTTCAGACTGACTTCTAGGCCGAAGAGCTGCGCAGCCTCTGCGAAGCAGGACGTTATACGCTGCAGGGCCGCTTCTGTATGGGCGACGAGGGCAGCATCGTCGGCAAACAGAAGCTCTCTGATGAGTTGCTCCAGTGTCTTGGTGTGGGCCTGTAGCCGCCTCAGGTTGAATAGGCTGCCATCAGTGCGGTATCTGATGAAGATACCGTCGTCGTCGCCAAGATCTTCAGTGGCCTGTTGGAGCATCATGCTGAAGAAGATCGTGAAGAGGGTCGGCGCGAGGACACAACCTTGTTTCACTCCATTTCCAATTGGGAAGGGCTCCGAAAGGTCGTTGCTGTGTCTGACCTGTCCACGCTGTTCCTCATGTAGTTGGATGACCATGCTGAGGAATTTTGGGGGGCATCCTAGACGTTTCATGATCTCCCACAGACCTTTTCTGCTCACGGTGTCGAAAGCTTTCGTGAGATCGACGAATGTCGCATACAGTCCTTTGTTCTGTTCCCGACATTTTTCTTGTAGCTGTCTGAGAACGAAGACCATGTCAGTGGTGCCTCTGTTGGCTCTAAAGCCACACTGACTCTCTGGGAGATGTTCTTCGGCGATAGTAGGCACCAGCCGATTTAGGAGGACTCTGGCGAGGATCTTGCCTGCGATGGAGAGCAGAGTTATCCCCCTGTAGTTGGAGCAGTCCGACTTTTCTCCCTTGTTTTTATACAGGGTGATGATGACTGCGTCACGGAGGTCCTGTGGTAGTTTGCCTTGCTCCCAGCAGCAGACAAAGAGGTTGTGGAGTTTGGAGTGTAGTGCTGGGCCTCCATTCTTCCACGCCTCCGGCGGAATTCCGTCAACCCCTGCTGCCTTGCCACATTTCAGCTGTTCAATGGCCTTGACAGTCTCTTCTAGGGTTGGTAGCTCGTCCAGTTGTAATTTCACTGGCTGTTGTGGGATGCAGAGAATTGCCGAGTCTTGAACCGTGCGGTTGGCGCTGAAGAGGGCCTGGAAATGTTCCGACCACCTGTTCAGGATCGACGTCTTGTCTGTGAAGAGCGCCTGGCCGTCTGCGCTGCGCAAAGGACTCTGGACCTGGTATGAGGGACCGTACACCGCCTTCAAGGCTTCGTATAAGCCCCGGTAGTCACCAGTGTCTGCACAAAGCTGAGCCCTCTCTGCCAGGTTGGTCCACCACCCATTTTGAATCTCACGAAGCTTGCGCTGGAGGTTGCTGCATATGAGCCGGAAGGTTGCTTTCTTCACTGGACAAGACGGTTGTGCAAGGTCAGCCTGGTGGGCTGATCTCTTCTTCGCCAGCAATTCTTGGATCTCCTGGTTGTTTTCGTCAAACCAGTCCTTGTTCTTTTTCGACGAGAACCCTAGGACTTCTTCAGAGGACTGCAGGATGGCTGATTTCAGCTGTGCCCATAGTGCTTCTGGAGAGGGGTCTGTGGGGCAACTGGGGTCTTCAAGTTTGTCCTGAAGCTTCGCCCGGAATTCAGCTTTCACTTCAGCTGACTGAAAGTTGCCGACCTGGAATTTCTTCCTAGGAGCTCCTCCTTTCTTTGGTTTGGGCTTGAAGTGGAGCCTGAGCTTGCTGCGGACGAGGCGGTGGTCAGTATGACACTCCGCGCTGGGCATCACTCGGGTGTGTAGGACGTCTCGTACGTCTCTCTGGCGCATCAGGATGTAATCAATGAGGTGCCAATGTTTGGACCGAGGATGCATCCACGTTGTCTTCAGGCTGTCCTTCTGCTGGAAAATGGTGTTGGTGATGGTAAACTGCTGCTCTGCACAGAACTCGAGAAGAATGCGCCCATTGTCGTTGCAATTACCACCGCCATGCTTGCCAAGGACTCCTTTCCAGGCTTCTGAATCTTGGCCAACTCTTCTTTATATATATATATATATATATATATATATATATACAGATTACAAGTGGTATAATGATATACTATAAGCACTTTCTTACAAGATATAGATTTATCTCCATCTCTGTCTGTTTATATATATAATAAATTATATATACATATACATATAGACAGGTTACATATTGTGCACTTTCGAAATTTCGTTTTCTAACGTGACTATTTTTTTACACCTATTTTCTAACACAGACACACTCACACTCAGACACACACAGTGCGCTGGAAATAGAAGCTTACCACAACACGGTTCTGTGTTGCAAGTCCCAGTATACCTATCCCGGCCTTTACACAGAGAGTGACATTTGCTTCCCGGTGAGCTCTTGCAATTCCGAGTTTCGAAGTAGGTTCCACCACCACAGGGGACTGAGCACTTTTGTTTAATCCACACGCTCCATCCATGGATATGATCAGCTGAAAAAGGTATCAACAATAACGACGACAGATCATAATTTAAGAGCACGTTTTCAAAGCCCCGTTGAAAAACACATGTATTTGCCTACTTAAATCACGTTCCCCAACCATTCATTAGCATAATCACCCCTCCAGTCCGACAGAAAATGGCACAAATCCAGCTGCTTGACGGACATTTAAATCTCCCCCGTCGTCAACCCCCCCCCCCTTGCCCCCCTCCCCCCCCACCCGACCCCTCTCCCCTCCCCCGCCGGTTCTCTCTTTTTTGTGAACAAACGGCTGGGCTGTGTTACGGAGAGTGTGCGTTCGTTTTGATTGTTCACTTTTATCACGGAGTTCTGTGCGTTTGCTGGTGATTAGCTGAGCTGTTTGTTGATAATAGTGGATAATTCGCACACAAAACGAAGCAACAACATCAAAAACTAACAAAACAAATAGTCACGTTAATTCTATGGCTAACAAAGAATTTAGTTGTGCAATATTCTTTTACACATACAGTATAGCACTGTAATCTGTCACAACCTCAATCGACGATTTTATTCACTGTCTGCGTACTCGTCAAGTTTTTTCTGTCTGGTTTGGAGGTGCGATGAAGATTAATTTGAAAATTGAAAGAAGGATAAAGAGACAGATTGTTGAAGGCGTCCGGTGACGTGTTGGGGCAGAGCACTGAATTTGTTCACCACAATATGTCTCTGTCCGTGGACTGTGAAATTGTGCCTTCTGCTGACACAACACGACTGCTATATCTGTCATGATACAGCTCAGAGAGAGAGAGAGAGAGAGAGAGAGAGAGATCACCAATAATGGCAATCATCATAATGATAATAATAATAATGAGGTGGGGAGAAGAAGAAGAAGAAGAAGAACAACAACAACAATAACAACAAGAAAGTCAAAACCAGACTGAATAAAACATGAAATACTCACCACAGCAGTCACCGACATTACATATCCGTGTAAGCTGGCTATTCCCCGAACACAAATAGGAGCAGTTGGGGTTTCCCTCATTTATTAAACTCTTGCATCGCCGTTGTCTCATCTGCGTGCCGAAACACGGTTTGGAGCATTTGTCGTAACGTGTCCAGTATGTCCAGCCGTCCCGTACTTCGTCTGAGAGCATTCACACATGGATTTGTTAAACACATACTTTGGATCCTTATCTATTGGAAAAACAATACTGAATACATATTTCCTACCAGATTTGTCAGTTGAATACGGTTGGGAGAGATATTACAAAAATGAAATGAAAGGCACCTCCATTTTTCTCCTTTACGAGATTCCGGTTCACGATCGCCTGAAAGGCTTGAAGTGACCGCTCGGCATTTTCATGTTTTCATCGTCCTGTCTTGTCTGACCCTGTTTGTTGGTACCAGTGTCTTCCTTACAATGTCGCCGTCATGGAAGTATACACACACACACACACACACACACACACACACACACACACACACACACATACACACATACATACACACACACACTTTATATATATCCATCGGTGGTGGAAACTAAAGGCTAAAAGTAGGGGAGGGGGATTTCTGTGCTGATCAGGCCGATGTGCAACTGATCTGTCACAGTTCAAACTAATGTGCCGTTTAGATCTGGCGTGAACAGTGAGTATTTGCACCTGCCTTCATGGCACAACGTGCTGTGTACAACAGGGATCAAGTTTTGTCTTTGAATACTCTGGCATCGTTGTCTCCGTATTTGTGCAGTAGACTACATCAGTTATCAATTCGCTGCTGTCATGGTCTGTGGTGTGTGCACTGACCCGTGTGAAAACGTCCATACACAGCCGGTAGGAGAAAACAAGGTTGGACAATTCCGGTTGTTCAGTCGAGAACCCGTGTGAACGATGTGAAATCCGATGTAGCAGGCCAGGCTCTACGCAAATGTACTTGCACTTACAATTAATGTATATGCATATGTGTCAGAAATTCTGCTGTATTTGTGTTTGTATTTGAATACCGATTCATGTTTGTACACTTCAAGTCGGCGAACTGACCCCCTAATTCTCAGTGTGACACTGGTACTATTGTTAATAAACACATTATATTCTATATAAGTCTTTGTGTCAGACCGCGCCCCATTACCGCACGGTTCTTCAAGTCCTCGCCTATCGCTGTAAGATGAAACAGTCTGGCATTTCCATTGGAGAGGACCTTACTCAGAAGAACCATAAACTCTTAAGGAAAGCATCACAGCATTCAGTCATAATGGCGGCGTGGTCTTCAGACGGGAATATTCTCAGGAAACTTGACACCAACATGAATGCCATGATTTGAATCACCACAGTACTGTGTACCTGGGGGTTCGGAACGTTTATGTCTCCCCATGATTCGATTACTGTTCTCATTACTGATCGTTGTCATTCACTTCCCACACTGCTGCTCCCTCCCCCGTCCCTCTTGTTCTTTTTGTATCTGAACCCCCCACTACTACTTTATCCTTCATGTTTCTCTAATGTAAGATATAATTAATCATTGTGTTTTATTTAGTCTGATTATGTGCCCTTTTTTCTATTATATGTGTGGGTGTATATATACATACCTACATACTAACATACATAACTATCTGACCCCCCCACTACTACTTTATCCTTCATGTTTCTCTAATGTAAGATATAATTAATCATTGTGTTTTATTTAGTCTGATTATGTGCCCTTTTTTCTATTATATGTGTGGGTGTATATGTACATTCCTACATACTAACATACATAACAATAGATTGGTAACTATCTCCATTAACAGGTACACAACTTTGAGCCATTCCTGTTCATGCTATAATTACAAAATTAATGTTTATGTGTATGCAGTATAGATCCTTGACACGTGTTTGAAAATCACAGAAATCACATAATTAGAGAGTAACGCACACACACACACACACACAAATGCATGGGAAAGTAATTATTGGTTGACTGGTGTATGGTTTTGATATAATAAGTGGTGAGTGGTGGCCTGGATATAAGTCAATCAAATCAGATGATAAGCCGAGGTCTTGTCTGCAGCATGCACTAGGCGTACTTACAAGACCCCAAGGCAGCAAGAGCAAAACCTAGTGGGAAAATCAACTCGAGCATACGTGTGTGTGTGTGTGTGTGTGTGTGTGTGTTTGTTTGTTTGTTTGTTTGCGTGTGTGTGTGTGTGTGTGTGTGTGTGTGTGTGTGTGTGTGTTTGTGCTTGTGTGTGACTGAAGCCCAACTATCTGACTATATATTATGATACGGGAAACGAATGATGATCGCCTAAAGGCTCTACCGAGTATTGTGCAAATAACTCCGTGTTTGTAAAGCGTTTAAAGCATTTGTCTCTGACCGAGAATAGGCAATATATAAGTATCCAAATCAAGCAATCAGAAAACTCACCGCAGCAACCGGGAAGACCCCGACAGTTGAGCATATCATAACTGTTGCCAACGCAGGAATCTGAGCAGGTGCTACTGGTCAAGCATTTTCGAGTCCTTGTTCTGAGTCCGGTTCCACACGTCACAGGACAGCGCGAAAACCCAGTCCAGTCGGACCATGGAATACTTGCATTCGCTGTTGAAATCTTTGTCAATATTTATTGCGTCTGTAACTGAATGTTTACTGTTGATAGTAGAATGTTCAAATCCGTGTTGACATTCAGTGCGTCTGTAACGTTATATTTATTATATGTAATATGAGCCGCAACGTAACAGTTTAACAGACTGACGATTAGGAGGTTGCAGATTCAAACCTTATCAATGGTATCAATGTCACTGCGGGATTGTTTTTTTTTTTTCCTGTGCAGCCAAGCTCGTAGTAAGTTTTTAGGGTTTGATCTGGTCGGTGTAAACAACTGTTGTGTGTGTGTGGTGTGTGTGTGTGTGTGTGTGTGTGTGTTTACATGTCTGCTCTTAGCTGGCTTTTGGAAGGCGTTTCTTGTCCCTCATTGTCTCTCCCCTCCCCCTCCCCTCTCTTCCATGGCATACCTTTGTTCTTTGGCTTCTGGTAAATTTAAAGAACGAAAGAGATTACAACAGCCTCAACACAAATACTGCACCAGGCGCAACAGGTACTCACGCTTTGGTGCTGGGTCGCAGGCACCTAAAACAGTCAACATACACAATATATGTTTTTTTAATTACGAAAAAAGAGTAAAACAGTTTATAGTAAAGTATAAAAACGCAAACAGTTTAAAAAAAATATACGTGTGTGTGTGTGTGCGTGCGTGCGTGTGTGTGTGTGCGCGCGCATGTGCGCGCGCTTACTTGCTGATGAGTGTGTGAGCGCGCGCATGCGTGTGTGTGTGTGCGTGAAAAAAAGGGAAATGTAAAAAGAAGGATTAATCAGAATTGTGCAATAAACATCCGTGAATACTAAAATATACCAACAATTAACAAATTAGAAAGAAAATCAATACAATAATTCTTGTTGCTTTAGTCACACTACACGAACACTCATGTCGAACTGTGTAACATGGACTCACCGATTAATTATCCGTGCGTGCGTGCGTGTGCGTGTGTGCGTGCGTGCGTGCGTGTAAATGCGTGTGCGTGTTTGTGTTTGCGTGAGATTGAGAGAGATATAGAGACAGGCGTCAGTATGTCTGCTTTCACTGTGCATAATCGAACTATCAAACAAACATTCAGATAAATCGCGGAGATGTGAATTAATGTTAAAGAAATGTTCAACAGATAAGAATGCCTCGGAAACAGGATAACTGATCTGCTTTTGACCAAATAATTATTTTCTTTCTTAACAATGGACAGGTAAATGAGTGACAGTTATTTCCTATCCACACAGGCCATTTTGTGTTTTTGCTATATTTTTTGCGAAGAGCGTTCAAGCACAATATATAGAACAAACTACTGATGTTTCTACAATGAGAAGTTGATATGCCAGATAAAAACTGTTTACTGCTTTTAAAACCCTGTAGTGTTTATGCAGTTTCATAGTGGATGAGAGCAACCAAATAAAAACTTGATCTAATGCGGGAAAAATTGTATATTTGTATTTCTTTTTATCACAGCAGATTTCTCCCCAGGGAGAGCACGTCGCTACACTACAGCGTCACCCTTTTTTTGTATTTGTTCCTGCGTGCAGTTTTTTTTTAATTTGTTTTTCCTATCGATGAGGATTTTTCGACAGAATTTTGCCAGGAACAACCCTTTTGTTGCCGCGGGTTCTTTTACGTGCGCTAAGTGCGTGCTGCACACGGGACCTCGGTTTATCGTCTCATCCGAATGACTAGCGTCCAGACCACCACTCATGGTCAAATGGAGGGGAAGAAAATATCGGCGGCTGTGCCGTGATTCGTACCAGCGCGCTCAGACTCGCTTCCTAGGCGGACGCGCCACCTCTAGGCCATCACTCCACTCCAATCAAAAGTAATGAAAATGACTGAAATATATATCTACAAGGAAAAGATCGGATTTTAACATATCAAAACTGGTCATTGAAACATACAGCCCGAGGTACTCATTTTAGCATAGTTACCAAACCATTAAGGCATTAGCACTGATTTTCGGGCATTTAGGTCACTCCGATATGGAATCTTCTCTATTTACAACAATTAATACGAGTTTGAGGTTTCGTGGACAAAACTGGATCAAAAGTCTTTGGGGAGCCCTTATTTGATGGCCTAAATGTCAGTACGTAGGCCCTAGCAAGGCCTACTTTCACAGTTTGTTCCAGTGTAGCCATGGTCACAAGTACACTTGTAGCCAGAAGCGGTTGTTGTGCATTTTCCATGCCGGCATGGGTTGGGCGTACAGGCCTTTATATCTGACACTGTGTGACAAATCAACCATTCAATCGATTAAAACAAAGCAAAAATAAATCGATGAATGAATGAACACTAATCACATCTATATAAACATGCGTCACATTATTATAAACAACAAAATACAGGTGAATGACGAAAATCCAGAACTGATTTGTATTGCTCCAAAACGTACACTAAATTCTGTTTCACTTCCCTCAAGCTGTTCAGTTAAATGGGTAGTGTTCCATCTTCAAAACTGTTTACATTCTTCGTGTTTACTTAAACCAGACTCTGACTTTTGAACAGTAGACTTCCTCGATCAGTCAAATATGTGTTTTTCGTTGTAAATGCTCAGGGCTTGTGTTTCATTTGATTGGCGTACTGAATGTCCTTAAGTTATTATTATTATTATTATTATTATTAATACACATGTACTTTTTTGTTGTGGGAAGGTTTTGCTATTCTAATTACTTCAAATGGACGAATCTTTCATTATGAGTTACAGCTTTACAACCTCTGTCTCTCTATTATATATATATATATATATATATATATATATATATATATATATATATATAGAGAGAGAGAGAGAGAGAGAGAGAGAGAGAGAGAGAGAGAGGGGGGGGTATCCATATCAATCAATCAATGTCATCAATCAATCAATGTCAGTAATTGATAAATGAGCAGGGAAGCAAAAAGACAGACTTTCAATCAAACGAGCAAATAATAAATGCGTGATTGTGTGAGTAAATGAATAAGTAAACAAATTACAAACAAAACAAATTACTGATAAATGAATAGATAAATATTTTTTGTAATGAGTAGATAAGCAAGACATTGTTGATATTTTCAATTTCTGGGAAACACAGACACGGACACGGAAAAACGTACATACATACACACGGATGCATGTACTCACGCACGCACACAAACAGCGACACATAGGCAGACAGAAACAAACACATAGAAACACATACGTATGACCTAATACAATGTATTTTATTGTGAATCTGGATGAGAAAAAGCCGATAATTAAGCTTTCTCAATATGTAGTGTATCACAGGTTACTCACAACATAGCAGACGATATATCAATACATGTGTCCAAACTGACGACGATACAATGACCGACACTGAGGACAGTTCAATTCTCATTCTTCTTGCGGCCTGAAAAAAAACAAACAAAACAAACACACACACACACAAAACAAAGAAACAACCCAAAACAAACGACATGCGGTAAACGATGTCTTTGAATTCAATCTAATTTCTGAAAAGAAATATGAAATAGCCTAGATATGATCGGCTGGATCTCATTAATAGTTACTCGCAGGTCTTAGGATAGGTATGGGTAATTGCGAACAGTGTGTAATTGCGAACGATTCGTATAACCGCCCCACTTCGAAGCGTTCTTGACGGTTGCATTTTACAATTTAACGTCTGCTTCGAACTTTTCCTAATACCTTAATGAATATCCATTTCAAAGGACCAGTTAAACATCAGCAATTTCTAGCTATTTCCGCGCTATTTCTTCTATTCGGCACGACTGCCGACCAAGGTTACAAACGTACTCTCAAAATCCTAAAATCATGGGAAGCAAGTTGTAGGACTTTGACACAGTTTAAAATAGTTTTATTTGATCGGATATGTTGAATGCGCATTACCAGTGCTGCGAGAATCTAAGAAAGTACATTGGTGACAGATCAGAACGTCAGTTTTAACAGGAATCTGTAAAATATTGTCGTTTGCAATTAGACTATAGGATATTTTGACGTGAGTCCACTTGCGAACGATGCTGTACAGTAACTGAACACTCTCAAAAGGGTGTGTTTGTGTGCGATGTGGGATGTCTGTGTTTAAACGTCTGTTTGTGTGTTTGTGTGCACGTGTGATCAAAACCAACAATACAACAGTCTAGCGGGATGTTAAATAATATGTTGTATCTAATGAGTTAATGACCTGCTTCTGTTTTATTTGTCTGTATGTACCCAAAGCCATCGTTCGCAATTACACTTGCCCATTCGCATTTACTCCCAGGCACCCTTTCTATTTCAAACGTCGACTTTACGTTGAAAAGAATGAGCAGACGGACTTTTCCTGGTGCAACCAGTCGGAGAAAGCCTACAAAAACAAAAGAACTACGTTTTACTGTCATACGACATATTATCTTTACAGTACACACGTCAGTACTGGATCGTTCGCAATTACCCATACCTGTCCTATAATCCCTCATGCTGTCCCAGTTCCGTGCAGGTCTTCCTTCACACTTTTTTTCTCGACGATGTCTGTCTCTGTTTTCATACTGAAATGGATGCTCTGCTTTTATACTGAGCTTTTTGGATAGCTTCTGCAAATTGGAAGAATCAGGACCCCCGAAAACGGAGTATGGCTGCCTACATGGCGGGGTCAGTAAAAACAGTCATACACGTAAAGACCCACTCGTGTACATACGAGTGAACGTGGGAGTTGCAGCCCAAGAACGAAGAAGAAGAAATATTCTGGAGGTGGTCACTGTTTTGATGTAAACTACGTTTCCGCCCTAATTCCTCTTTTGAATTTTGACGATGTATGAGGGTTTTGGATTTGTGGTTGCAAAAACAGACCGAGAAGAATTTCATTTCCTCGGGGGCACACACACACACACACACACACACGCATATATATATATATATATATATGTGTGTGTGTGTGTGTGTGTGTGTGTGTGTGCGTGTGTGTTAATGCGCTAGTCCCAGTTTGATGGCAGCAAAGACAATCAAAATCATATGCTGTTTTAAAGTTTCTTATGATCATCGTTCTTGCACTGTCGCCATACCAAGTACCGATTCTAGCCTCTTGACTGCGCTGTTGACGTACGGCGTACGTCATGAAATGTCGCTCGTCAATGCCGTATTGACGTGCGCCGTACGTCATGTTACAACGTTCTATGTTTTGAGTCCCGCATTGCAGATCCCTTCCTTCTATTAAGAAAGGGTGAATACCGTAGTCGCACCTTCTCGCCACGTTAATGTGGGTGTTTCCTCAGGGGGACACGGTGCAGGTTGTTTCAACCGACGCGGCACGGGAGCGAGCAACTGGCGCTATATCAAAACTAGATCTCGGCCTCTCCAATCAAGGAAAGCCGCAGCTAGACCAGTCTAGCATGGAGAGGGATGGGCTCCGCCATGCTTTTCTGCCCAAGACTCACCGCATGAATGACGACCACTACTCAACCCATACCGGCTCGGTCGTCGCCCGGGTCAACAAGGACCGCGCCTTCCATTGCAAACCAGGGTGGAGGTGACAAATGTGCTACTGGTGGACCACACAACAACAAGCTCCGGGCCAGGAACAACATCTCTATTGGCACGTGGAATGTCAGAACACTAAGGACGCCAGGAAAATTGGAAGAACTGACACATGCAATGAACAAATATCGCTGGCACATCCTAGGACTTTGTGAAACACGATGGAAAAACATCGGTGAAATACCCACACTTGAAGGCCACAGACTATTTTACAGTGGTAGAGAGGACAAACACGAACATGGAGTAGGGTTCCTGATCCACAAAGACATTGTTAACACTGTCATGGGCTGCCGACCAATATCCAGCAGGCTCACTACCATCCGCCTGAGGGCATCCCCATTCAACATCACCATCATACAAGCATATGCTCCAACATCTGATCACAGCGATTATGAAGTTGAGGAGTTCTACGAACAACTACAAGAAACCCTTGATCAGACACCAAAGAAAGACATCATAGTAGTACAAGGTGACTGGAACGCCAAGATCGGAGAAGACTCCTACAACACCTGGAAGGGCACATGTGGACGATATGGTAACAACGCTACAAATGAAAGAGGTTTGAGACTCCTGGAATTTGCCTGCTTCAACAACCTGAAGATAACAAACACATTTGGACCACACAAAGCATCCAGAAGATGGACATGGCACAGCCCTGGAGGAGATCACCACAACCAAATAGACTACATCATGGTAAAGAAGCGTTTCCAGTCTAGCGTGAACATTGCCAAGACAAGAAGTTTCCCAGGAGCTGACATTGCAAGTGACCACGACTTGGTAATGATGACCTTCAAACTCCAACTGAAGAAAATAAAGAAACAAAGCTTCTCAAGACTGAAGTTCGACCTGGAAAAATTGAAAGATCCTGAAGTACAAGAGGCATTCCAAGCCATGATTGGTGGGAAATTCGCGCCACTCATCACTCTCGATGCAGATGACGCCGACCTGGATACACTCGTAAGCGACTTCAACGCAGCTGTGACTGAAACAGCCCAAACAACTCTTGGAAAACAACGCATCAAAAAGAAGCCCTGGGTCACGGACGACATCCTACAGCTGTGTGACAAACGTAGAGACCTGAAAAAGAAAAAGAATGAAGAAGAAGGGGCAAAACAGTACAAAGCAGTTAACACCGAAATCAAGAGAAGCATGAAGAAGGCAAGGGAGAATTGGATTGAAGGAAAATGCCAGGACATAGAGGAAAACCTGACAAGAAACAACAGCAAGAAAGCCTACCAAGTTGTGAAAGAACTTACCAACACAAGGCAAGGTAGAACTATGTCCAACATCCAGACCAAGGATGGAAAATGTCTAACAGAAGAACAAGACATCCTAAAGCGATGGACAGAATACTGCTCAGAGCTATACAACATACAGACCACAGGTGATCCAGCAATACTGAATGTCCCACCAGCCACTGATAACAGTAATCACCCCATACTCCGTGAAGAAATAGAGGCAGCAATAGCATCGCTGAAAAAAGGGAAATCGGCAGGAGTGGACAACATCCCATCAGAACTGGTCCAAGCAGGGGGTGAAGTTATGATAGATGTGCTACTGAAAATCTGCAACAAGATCTGGCAAACAGGGGAATGGCCCACACCGTGGACACAATCACTGATCATCACCCTTCCCAAAAAGGGCAATCTCCAGCAGTGTCAAAACTACCGCACTATCAGCCTGATTAGTCATCCCAGCAAAGTCATGTTGAAAATCCTGCTTAACAGACTGAAACCACAAGCAGAAAACATCATTGCTGAAGAACAGGCAGGTTTCAGACCAGGAAGGAGCACAACTGAACAAATCTTCAACTTGAGGTTGCTATGTGAGAGGTACCATCAACACCAACAAGACCTCTACCATGTCTTCATTGATTTTAAGAAGGCATTTGACAGGGTCTGGCATGCAGCTTTGTGGGCTACCATGAATCTGTACAACATCAACGCCAACCTGATCAGACTGATACAGCACCTCTATGACAAAGCCACCAGCGCCGTCTACCTCAACAATAGCATCGGGGACTGGTTCAGAACCACAGTCGGAGTGAGACAAGGCTGCCTACTCTCCCCAACACTCTTCAACATCTTCTTAGAAAGAATAATGACTGACGCACTGGAAGAGCATGTAGGAACAGTCAGCATAGGCGGCAGAACAATCACAAACCTACGTTTTGCCGACGACATTGATGGACTGGCTGGAAAAGAAGAAGAACTGGCAAGCCTGGTCAAACATCTAGACAAAGCCTCCACATCGTATGGAATGCAAATCAGTGCGGAGAAAACCAAACTGATGACTAACAACACCAACGGCATCAGCATTGACATCAAAGTCAACGACGAAAAGCTTAAAACAGTCCACAGCTTCAAATATCTGGGAGCAATCATGTCAGATGAAGGATCTAAACCAGAAGTACTCTCGAGAATTGCCCAAACAACAACGGCACTCAACAAGCTGAACACCATCTGGAACAACAAAAACATCGCTCTCAGCTCAAAAATCAGACTGATGCGTTCCCTGGTTATATCAATATTGCTCTACGCCTGCGAGACTTGGACCCTGACTGCAGACATCGAGAGAAGAATCCAAGCTGTCGAGATGAGATGCTTTCGTAGACTACTTGGCATCTCCTACAGAGACCACATCACTAACACGGAAGTGAAGAACAGAATCCAGCAAAGTATTGGACCCTACGAAGACCTTCTGTCCATAGTGAAAAAACGCAAACTTAGATGGTATGGACACATCTCCCGATCATCTGGTCTTGCCAAAACGTTCCTGCAAGGCACCGTACAAGGAGGCAGAAGGAGAGGACGGCAGAAGAAGAGATGGGAAGACAACATCCGGGGGTGGACAGGCTTGACGCTCGGTGACGCCCTGAGGAAATCAGAAAACCGTGAAGAGTGGAGAGGAGTGGTGGCCAGGTCAGCAGCGGTGCCCCAACGGTCTGAACCCAGACTACGGGAGAGGTGAAGGTGAAGGTGAAGGTGAACCATGAAATTAGCTCCCCTGGGAGCTCTTTATCTCCTGAGTTCCATTAGCTAAAAATATTCACCGATTGTCATATTTAAGGCGAAAGTTTTGCAAGTTTGTACGAAGCTCAAGTTGTGCTTGCAAAGCCATGGCTGAACGCAGACAAATCCCAACCCTTGCACGAGTATTGGAAGAAATCCTTCACGATGCAAATAGTAGGGGGAGGAGATGTTTACAAAACTGAAATCAGAGAATGATATACAGAATTGTATGCCTAAATTACTTTGTAAATGCAACACTTGTAGAAGTGTGTGTGTGTGTGTGCGTGTGTGTGTGTGTGTGTGTGTGTGTGTGTTCTCATTTTGTTTTGTATGAGAAAGAATGAAGGGCGTGTGGCATACCATGAACTAGTTTCAGTGTGTGTGTGTTGGGAGTTTGGGGGGTGGAGGTAGGTGTGTGTTTGTATTTCAGCTTCTGAAAACAATCAGAAATAAAATGGTACCATTTCATAACCTTTTTATATGTAAAAGTTTCAGTTTCAGTAGCTCAAGGAGGCGTCACTGCGTTCGGACAAATCCATATACGCTACACCACATCTGCCAAGCAGATGCCTGACCAGCAGAGTAACCCAACGCGATTAGTCAGGCCTTGAAAAAAAAGTGAATAAATAATAGGTAAGCGTACATAAATAAATAAATAAACAATTATTATAAGTTAAAAAAAAAAATTATAAGTTAAAGAAAAAGAGGAAAAAAAGGTAGTAGTAGTAGTAGTAGTAGTAGTAGTAGTAGTAAATAGATAAATAAGACAACAATGATGATAAATAAGCAAATACATGTAAAACATGAAGACACACATTCACACATACACCCACACATGCGTAACAAATATGCACCAAACATGCAGTTTCACAGATATGAAAGCACAGTCAAATACACATAAACGTACATGAGCCTCAACACACACACACACCACACACACATTACCCTGCCCCTCCTCTACCCCCCTCCTCCACACACTCATTTCTAAGGTACGTACCCCTCCACCCGCATCCCCACCTTCCCCCCTCACACACACACACACACATACGCACGTGCACAGAACTCTCCTGACACTTGTGTACACTTACACCCTCGCGCATGCACAAACGCACTCAAAAACACAAACCCACACATACACACAAACAACACACATACACACACGCACAGAGGCTGCCACTGATTGGTCGCAAGAGGGATGGGAAAATCTCTGATGCCAAGAACGTGGCGTCTAGTGTGTTGCTCAGTCTATTGTATTTGGAAAAACCCACAGAGACTCTGTTCCGTTTTGAAGAAATCTGCGCAATGTTGGTTTGGAAATGATGCCGATATTTGTTTGATTTGCAAAGCATCGTGCTCTACCTTTCATGTTAGACTTACAGCCGCTCCCTCTCTCTGCTTTTATTTCTTTGAGGCGATAGATGGTGTGATGGCCTTGTACCTGTTCTTTTTGATATTCTTTGACTTTTCTGAGGATTTCCGATTTTCCTAGATGTAGGCCGCTCGTTGGTGTTGCGTTACCAGCAAGTCTGTCAGCTCGCTCATTTCCCTTAACACCTGATGTCCCGGGCGGTGTGACCATGTGAGTTTTTTAATCTGAAAGTTGCGCATTGCCTTATGCCACTCTGGGCTTCCCATTCCGTTTTCAATTTTCTGTATGAGGTTCATTGAGTTGGTTAGAATCATAGCATGTTGGTTTCCGGGCGTATGGATGGACAATAGCCACTGGAGGGCATGTGTCACAGCTGCAACTTCCATTGTTAGGCTGGAGGTTGTGACTTTGTAGGCAGCGTTCTCTTCCCTAATTGTTTTTCCATTTTGTTTCGCAGTGAATCCCCAACCGGATTGGTCTTTGGTGACTGAGCCATCTGTGTATATGATGATTTCCTCTTCTTTACTGTTTTCTTCTATGAGTAGCTTCACTTCCGCATCAGTTTTGCACTCTGGCCATTCCCGACAATGTCTTCCTAGAGTGGGTGAAATGGCTGTGTTGAATAGATGGTTGAGGTTTTCGGGGTTTTTCTCCCAATCTTTTGTTTCTTTCAGGTCTTGTAGTCGGCATACTTGCTGGATTGTGTCTTCTGCTTGCCCCATCCATGATCTTCCTCGTCCTAGACGGCTGCCTTTTGGTTCTTTGACTGCATCATGCAGTGGGTTTTGAGGGTTTTCTAATGCTTTGAAGTAGGTCTTGACCTGTTCTAACTTGTTTCTGGCCTGCACTGAAGGAAGGTCAAGCAGGTATCGCATGGTTTCTGTGGGCGTGTCTTTTGTTCTTCCAAGGATCAGCCTCATAGCTTCATTTTGAACTCTTTCTAATTTTAGGAGGTTGCTTTGAGATGGTGTTGTTAGCACAAGTCCGTAGTCGATCACACTGAGGACGAGTGATTGGTATAGCAGGAAGAGGTGGCGTTGTTCAATACCTTTGGTTGCCATTGCTTTTAAGACTGAAAGGCCCTTTTTGCATTTGAGAACAGTATTTTCCGTATGTTTCCTGAAGGTCAACATCCTGCCGAAGCGTATTCCTAGGTAGCATAGGCATTCAGTTTTCTCGATCTGAATCCCGTCGAATGACACAGGTGGTGGTGATTTGCTCGCGGTTCTGTTGTTGAGGATGCAAGCAACGTTTGGGCTTTTGCTGGATTGATGGAAGATCCTGTGTCTTTGCACCATTGAGCAATATTGTTTAGCTGTTTCTGGACGGCTTTAGTTCTTTCCTGAGCATCTTTCGAAGTTTTGAAGACCAGGCTATCATCCGCAAGAGTAAGCACCCGAGCTATTCCATTTTTGTTTAAGTCTGCAAGGCCCTTCGTGTAGACATTGTAGAGGACAGGAGAGAGTGGAGACCATTGTGGCAGTCCCATGGATAGTTTAGAAGGTGCAGACATCCAATCTCCGAGGCGTAGGACAACGGTTCTTTCCTGAAGCACTGCTGCTATCCATCTTGTCAGTATCAAACTTACTCCATACCTTAGTAGCAGCTCCATGAGGTGCGCAAACTGGACTTTATTGCAGGCATCTTCAAGGTCGATTGCTACTGCTGGTGTTTCTTCTTTTCTTTGAAATCCTTCATACACCTCATATGCAAAAGCAGCTGCATTTTCCCATGTGGACTTGCCTGTTCTGTAACCACCTTGATTTGAAGGGAGAATGTGCCTGTGTTCAAGATTCCTTGCAAGTTTCCTGGCTATCATGCGTTCCATGAGCTTTCCAGCAATGTTTTGCATGGTTAGGATCCGGTAGCCACTTACCTGACGATGGTCCTTCCCTGGTTTTGGTATGGGTTTTAAGAAGCTGTGTGTCCAGTCCTCCGGCACATGTCCATTGTGGAAACTGTTTTGATATAGATTGAAAAGTTTTCTTCTGTCTTCTTCCGATAGTTCCTTGATGTCCGAGTAGCGAACTTTGTCTGGGACAGGAGCCGATTCTTGCATTTAGCTATTGCTTCGTTTAGATCATCTATTGTCAAGTCATCATCGGGTCCAGTCTGCATAAGGGTTTGGCTTAACTCCTTAACATATTTCTTTTTCTCATCTAAGTTTCTTTGATCGCTCTGTTGTATGAAACGTTTGAGCAGGACGGATCCTTTTTCTTCGTTTGTCTTAAGCTTGGTTCCGTCAGTGTCTAACATGTCTGGGGTTGTTGTTGTGCACGTTTTCCCTTCCATGCGACGATAAAATTGACAGAACTCCGTCAATGTTGAGTCATAACTGAGTGCCTCGCAAAACTGTTTCCACTTGTCATTTTTGGCCTCTTGAGCAATGACTTCAAACTGTTTAGTTTTTTCTTTCATTTTTGTTTCAACATCTTTGTTCGGAGATGGTTTTGTTCTTTCTTTTTGCCAAAGTTTGACAGCCGCATGTTTTTTTCTATCCAGGCTCTCTCTGTGTCGGTATTCCACCATGGGGGCTGAATAGTTTGCATCCTGTTCGGTGCCGTTCTTTTGTTTCTTCTGTGTCTTAATTTTTCGATGACGGTTGTCTCTTTGATTTCATACTGAAATGGATCACGCGGTTTCATACATGGTTTATCTGACAGTTTCTGTGGACTGAAAACTACCGGGAGGTGGTCACTGCCTTGGTGTGGAAGCGTCTCTGCATTTATTTCTGCTCTGAATTTTGGAGATGTTAGAGCAATGTCGATCACACTGTCACTGTCCCCTTGTCTTGTTCCAAGGCGAGTTGGGGATGTGGTTGTTAATGGGCTAAGAAGAATTTCCCCTATCATTCCTTCAAGTGCGAGTCCTTGTCGGTTGGTGTTCCGCTGGTCCCATAACTTCGATCTTGCATTAAAGTCTCCACAGATAATGACTGAGTCTCCAAGTTCGTTATATGTAAAAAACAAAACAAACAAACAAACAAACAAAAAAAAAACAAAACAAAAAACCCCAACAAACTTAGTCTTTTATGCAATGTGTTTCAAGTATCCTGCATGGTGATGATCATTATGTTCGTCCTGGACCATCTGGAGTTGACAACTTGCCACAAACCTGCGGCTGAAGATCACCAGCAGCAAGACCAAAGGGCAGTAAATAAGCCTCCAGCAATTCTGGATTACAACAAAAACATGGGTGCCATGAACCGTCACAGGCCTATGATGCCACAAGGAAAACCCTGAAGTGGTACGAATATCTGTGTGTACATTTTATACAAATTGCCATGCTGAATGCACACATCCTCAACAAAAAAGCAGGCAACAGCAGTACATTCCTGGATTTCCAGAAGGATGTAATAAGTGCTATGATTTTTGGTGACCAAGACCCAGATACTGCTAAAGATGGCCACGCTGTTCGGCTGTGTGGACGACACTTCATTGATGTCATCCCACATACCCCACAGAAGGTCCGGCTACAAATGAGGTGCATAGTCTGCTGGAAGAAAGGGCAAAGAAAGGATGTGAGGTTCTGCTGCCCAGACTGCCCCAGCAAACCGCACTGTGTCTTGAAGACTGTTTCTGCAAGTACCACACACAGCCTTTTTACTGGCGATAGATGCTGGGTGAGTACACCCTTTCCATTCTTTGTGTGGACTATGTTGGAAACTTATGGACCTGGGCACTGTTGCACAACCTTTGACAGTGTGTGTGGTTGATCACAACAGCCACAAGAAAGACTGGTTGATAACCTGGTTGATGTTGTAGCACCTACATGATGGAATGACAGTCCCAATTTTTTTATTTTTTTATTTTATTTTTAATTTTATGGAATTGTTGTGTCAGATTGACTCGTTATTTGAACATGTAAGTATTAAAAACAAAATCTTGGTTCATTTTCATTTCATTTGATATATACTTTTATGCATTTATCTACAGTACTTTTTGAAATATAAGCAAATTAAAATCACTGGCGTGTTTTTCTTATTTTTCTGAAAATTTTCTCAGCATAGGCTATAGCAAACGTACTAGCTGTGAAAGGGCAAGAGTAGTTGAAGCCTCACTGTTTTTACCATTCTGCCATCCAACAGCATAACAACAGCATACTACTACTGCTGCTGCTGCTAACCACGACAACGATCATACTACTAAAATGTGGACTCGAATAGTAAGGGTATGATGATGATGATGATGATGATGATGATGATGATGATATTAATGGTGAAAATGATAATAATGATAATACTACTACTAATAATAATGGTAGTAATATAATGAGAAGAAGAAGTAGAATGATGAAGAAGAAATAACACTTCTACTACTGCTATTACTACTACTACTACTACTACTACCACCAGTGTTAACATAATTTGTGTGATGTGAACATGTAACTACTCAGCATATACACATCCTGAAAAAAGGATGATCAACGACACTGTTGATTCATATGTGTTGCCTCGACAAATATATTCTGGGTAAATGTGGCCTTGAAGCATTCTAGGGAAAAAGCTGTGATGTTTAAAACCGTCCGTCTTTAAAAAAAAACTAATTATGTATTCATTCATTTATTTTTCTATTTTAATTACAATGGTATCTCCATCAACCTTTCATTGACTTTCAACCTCAGTCGTTTATTGAAGGTACCACAATTAGTTTTTTTTATACTCACCAAAAGTGGTAAAACTTCTAAAAATATGTGAGAAACTTTATTTAATCTGTCGATGTATTGAAAGTGCATATTCAGGTGTTCAGGTGACAGTTGCATCCATATGTTGGTAACGTTAGTTTTGAGGGTTGCATAAACGTTTTCCATCAGCATTTATTATAGATACTGAGCTGAATCATAAGACATCATCATGACATTACACAAGAGTAACTGAGTAAATAATATCTTGCATATAAACCACAATACTGTCATAAAAAATATATCTAACTGAAGTACATGTGTCGAATTTTAGCCAGCATGCAGAATTCGTTGATTATGCAAACTCAATACTTTTTAAAGACATCGACTAACAGTTTGCAGCTGTATGTGAATGCTACAAACACGGCGAATGGAAGAAACATCCAATCATCCTAAAGTCCAAACAAGATTACCTGAAAATGATATTGCTACAACTGCTTCTCGCATTGTGGTGCAGCAGCGAACAACAGCATCGCATTCCCTGGAATATTCCGAAATCTCAACACTAGAGGGCGTCAAACACTTGGAATCAAATCGTTCGTCAGAAAATGACGTAATACACACAGTCCATTCGTGGAACAAGGATTCCATGTGTACACATGGGAAAAAAAAAGAAAGAAAGAAATACTAGATACACACAACATTTCATACGAATATTATATAACAAATAGTAGTTTATTTGTCTAACAAATTTCTGCATAATTACAAACTCTTGTTTTCTGCAGTGCGGTCACCGTTACATTTTGCGTCAGGCGTTTTGGTTTCGTCGCGCGAGATCATACAGAAGTCCATCGCAGCAGACGAACTTTTCTAGCGATCTCGTTTATTATCTTTTTTAAATTTTTTTTATATTTTTTTAAAGCAGTTTTCATACAAAAATATCGTATTAGAATACGCATTTTTCTATCACTTTTAATAAGAAGCATTCAGTAACAGTGCAGTGCTTCTGTGTATTGACATGGACGAGCAAAAACCCCAGTAGCTCACCGCTGACATCTCTGCAACCTTCAAGTCGGGAGACCGCCATCTTGCTGAGAGTTGTCGACCCATCATCCGTACATTTATGCCCTGTAACTGCAGGTGTAAGATCGTACAACACATAATTCAAATACCGCCACATCCTGTCCCATCTAGAAGCAGGTTGGTTCGGCCGCTGAACAAAGCCGTGAAACAATGGCTGGTTGTATTTTCAGCACTTCTCATTTCACTGTAATGTAAGTGAAGTAAGTGCAATTCTGGATACATGGAGTTGGAAATAAATCAGAAAATAAAACAACCATTTTACTTTACTCTGAGTACTATTTATTTATTTCAATTATTATTATTATTATTATTATTATTATTATTATTATTATTATTACAGTAAATGTGAGGGGAGTTTCCGAGTGTCCGTACTGCGGCACGGCGGAACTTTGCCTTTGTCTGCTTCTGGACGATGAGGGTTGGTGACAAAAATAGGTCGCGAATTTTTCTCCTCTCAACCAAATAATTTTCGATGTAAAAAACCAAACCAAACCAAACCAAAAAAACAAAAAAAAACAACCAAAAAAAAAAAAAAACAACAACAAAAAACAAACAAACAAACCAAAAAAACCAAACAAACAAAAAAACAAACAAACAAAAACAAACGTGGCTGAGACTTTTCCTTATTTTTGGACCCTCTGCTGCACAAACAAATTAAATAATTCCATTGAACCCATCACTCATAGTAATTCTTTATTCTTTATTCAGTATAAAATGAGTGACATACAACATGACCCAGAAGCACATCAGCTGCAACGTTCGTTTGACGGGAAAGTGGCACAAATAGATTCTCTCTCTCTCTCTCTCTCTCTCTCTCTCTCTCTCTATATATATATATATATATGTGTGTGTGTGTGTGTGTGTGTGTGTGTGTGTGTGGTTAATACAAAATTCTACTCGGAAATATAAAAAGATATGTACTTTTCACACATTCTAATCACAATAACAGTGCAATTATGAGAAGGGCATGCAACTCAGTAAAGAGTGAAGCCAAAAATGTTTCAGGGAGATGTTACTGTTACATTTTATTTCTTTTTATCAGAACTTAGCACTTTTATCTGACACATTCACACCTTGAGTTGATTAATAGCAATCATATTTGCCATTTTAGTGGAAACAGTAACTTCTGTTTAGTGCCATGTATTACTATGGGAAATGACGATATTAAGCTTTCCCACCAACCCAAAACAAAAATTCCTCCAAACATCGCCGAAAGCACTATTCCGCTCTGGCCCGTCAAAACACGCCTTGGTAGTTCTGCCCCAAACCGATTCGGCTCATAACCAAACCGATATAGACGGCGCAATAGCCATTAAGAGCTGCGATAAGATGCTTGGGTATGTGAACCTGCACAATGTTTCCTGAAACAAGTTATCTTGTTTTGGATCCGATGTGACTTTATTGGGTTTTTTTTTTTTTTTTACGATTAATTCATCGAATGATTACCGTAATTTTAAGCCTTGGAAACTTTGATCTAGATCTCTATAACGATCGGCTTAAAAAAAAGAAAAAAAAAAAAAAAGAAAAGAAAAGAGAGACAGAGAGAGAGAGAGAGAGAGATGGACAGAAATGTCAAATGATGAGAAAGAAATTTGGGCCAATACCCATAGACATGATGATGATGGAGTCTCCCGTCGGACCGACGGATTAGTAGGCAGGCAGGCTTTACTGTCGGTGCGTGCCCTCATAATTGTGGGAGAAGAGTCCGATTCTGGATGCGCAGCACTTCCCACAGGTGTTGCAAGGGAAAACGTCTCCAAAAGTTGAACCCAGAGATATAAGGACTACTAAGCCACCCATTCTGGTAAGAAATGTTATTAATTTATGTACTTATGTATTGTTTATTTATTTATTCGTTTGTTTATTTATTCTTCTTTTTTTTCATCCCGATTAGACACTACTCAAGACGGGCGTTTGAGCGGCTTGAACGTGGGAAGGGAAAGAACTGCTGCTCGCCACGACATCGCTGGTTTTGTTTCCCTTCAATCATTGCATGAGGTGTTAAAAGCCTTTCCGCAACACTCTGCTCTCTCTGTCTCGGTGTTTCTGTCCGTCGTTTGAATAATTTAAAATGATGTTTGGTATCTTGTGTTCAATTTTTCCTTTTTTGATTTTTACGTATATGTTATATTTGTAAACGTCTAGGGCTTATTTTCCAAGATTGGGCGTAAATGCTCATATTGGTTCCGTGGCACTCCACCCTCATCTTCCTCCCACCCATCTCTCCTCCAACGAATCAGTGAGCTGAA
>NC_134880.1:30017450-30034950 GCF_041734735.1 Babylonia areolata
CACAACCATAGGGACAACAACAACAATGCTAAGAAGAAGAAAAGAAAAAGAAAGGAGGAAAAGAATAGCCTAAAGATTATATTACTCATCATGGCCTGGCTTCGCTGACGAAGATCTAGGAAGGGCGTTGTCCACGTCTGATGCAGGCACGCTCATGGCTGACAAGGCCAATGCGGGAAAAGCAGAGTCGGCCGCAGCGGTTGCAAGGGAAAGTCTGGTCTGGGTTCGCGGCTGCAGCGTCGTGGTTCTTCCTCCTTCTGCGTTTGTCCTCAAGGCTGGCCCTGCGGTTGTTTTCGAAGGAGGAGACAGCTTGGTGGATGGTGCGTCGCCAGGTCTCTCGATCAGCGGCTACTGCGGACCACTGGCGATGGTCAATGTGACAGGCACCGAGAGCTTTCTTCAAGGAGTCTTTGTATCTCTTCTTGGGTGCTCCTCTGTCACGGTGGCCAGTGGACAGTTCGCCATACAGCGCGATCTTGGGCAGGCGGTGGTCCTCCATCCTGGACACGTGCCCTGCCCAACGTAGCTGGGTCTTTAGCAGCACTGCCTCGATGCTGATAGTCTTTGCCTGCTCCAGGACCTCGACATTTGTGATGTAGTCACTCCAGTGGATGCTGAGGATGGTGCGAAGGCAGCGCTGGTGGAAGCGATCAAGCAGTCGTATGTGGTGCCGGTAGGTGACCCAGGTTTCGGAGCCATACAACAGGGTGGGCAGTACAACAGCTCTGTACACGCTGATCTTTGTGTCTTTCTTCAGGTGTTTGTTGTTCCACACTCTCTTGTACAGCCTGCCGAATGCACTGTTTGCCTTTGCAAGTCTGTTGTCGATCTCCTTGTCGATCTTGGCGTCAGACGAGATGGTGCAGCCTAGGTAGCTGAACTGGTGGACCGACTTCAGCTCTGTCTCACCGATGTTGATGTGAGGAGCGTGGAATTCTTCCTGTGGGGCAGGCTGGTGGAGAACTTCCGTCTTTTTCAGACTGACTTCTAGGCCGAAGAGCTGCGCAGCCTCTGCGAAGCAGGACGTTATACGCTGCAGGGCCGCTTCTGTATGGGCGACGAGGGCAGCATCGTCGGCAAACAGAAGCTCTCTGATGAGTTGCTCCAGTGTCTTGGTGTGGGCCTGTAGCCGCCTCAGGTTGAATAGGCTGCCATCAGTGCGGTATCTGATGAAGATACCGTCGTCGTCGCCCAGATCTTCAGTGGCCTGTTGGAGCATCATGCTGAAGAAGATCGTGAAGAGGGTCGGCGCGAGGACACAACCTTGTTTCACTCCATTTCCAATTGGGAAGGGCTCCGAAAGGTCGTTGCTGTGTCTGACCTGTCCACGCTGTTCCTCATGTAGTTGGATGACCATGCTGAGGAATTTTGGGGGGCATCCTAGACGTTTCATGATCTCCCACAGACCTTTTCTGCTCACGGTGTCGAAAGCTTTCGTGAGATCGACGAATGTCGCATACAGTCCTTTGTTCTGTTCCCGACATTTTTCTTGTAGCTGTCTGAGAACGAAGACCATGTCAGTGGTGCCTCTGTTGGCTCTAAAGCCACACTGACTCTCTGGGAGATGTTCTTCGGCGATAGTAGGCACCAGCCGATTTAGGAGGACTCTGGCGAGGATCTTGCCTGCGATGGAGAGCAGAGTTATCCCCCTGTAGTTGGAGCAGTCCGACTTTTCTCCCTTGTTTTTATACAGGGTGATGATGACTGCGTCACGGAGGTCCTGTGGTAGTTTGCCTTGCTCCCAGCAGCAGACAAAGAGGTTGTGGAGTTTGGAGTGTAGTGCTGGGCCTCCATTCTTCCACGCCTCCGGCGGAATTCCGTCAACCCCTGCTGCCTTGCCACATTTCAGCTGTTCAATGGCCTTGACAGTCTCTTCTAGGGTTGGTAGCTCGTCCAGTTGTAATTTCACTGGCTGTTGTGGGATGCGGAGAATTGCCGAGTCTTGAACCGTGCGGTTGGCGCTGAAGAGGGCCTGGAAATGTTCCGACCACCTGTTCAGGATCGACGTCTTGTCTGTGAAGAGCGCCTGGCCGTCTGCGCTGCGCAAAGGACTCTGGACCTGGTATGAGGGACCGTACACCGCCTTCAAGGCTTCGTATAAGCCCCGGTAGTCACCAGTGTCTGCACAAAGCTGAGCCCTCTCTGCCAGGTTGGTCCACCACCCATTTTGAATCTCACGAAGCTTGCGCTGGAGGTTGCTGCATATGAGCCGGAAGGTTGCTTTCTTCACCGGACAAGACGGTTGTGCAAGGTGAGCCTGGTGGGCTGATCTCTTCTTCGCCAGCAATTCTTGGATCTCCTGGTTGTTTTCGTCAAACCAGTCCTTGTTCTTTTTCGACGAGAACCCTAGGACTTCTTCAGAGGACTGCAGGATGGCTGATTTCAGCTGTGCCCATAGTGCTTCTGGAGAGGGGTCTGTGGGGCAACTGGGGTCTTCAAGTTTGTCCTGAAGCTTCGCCTGGAATTCAGCTTTCACTTCAGCTGACTGAAAGTTGCCGACCTGGAATTTCTTCCTAGGAGCTCCTCCTTTCTTTGGTTTGGGCTTGAAGTGGAGCCTGAGCTTGCTGCGGACGAGGCGGTGGTCAGTATGACACTCCGCGCTGGGCAACACTCGGGTGTGTAGGACGTCTCGTACGTCTCTCTGGCGCATCAGGATGTAATCAATGAGGTGCCAATGTTTGGACCGAGGATGCATCCACGTTGTCTTCAGGCTGTCCTTCTGCTGGAAAATGGTGTTGGTGATGGTAAACTGCTGCTCTGCACAGAACTCGAGAAGAAGGCGCCCATTGTCGTTGCAATTACCAACGCCATGCTTGCCAAGGACTCCTTTCCAGGCTTCTGAATCTTGGCCAACTCTGGCATTGAAGTCGCCAAGGATGATGACCTTGTCGTCAGCAGGGGTGTTCTGAACGAGGTTGCGCAGATCAGTGTAAAACTTGACCTTTTCTGTGGGGTCCGCTTGGAGGGTTGGAGCGTACACGCTGAACAGAGTGGCATGCTGTTTGTTCCGTAGTGGGAGGCGCATGGACATAATTCGGTCTGAGTGTCCTGTTGGCAGGTTTTCAAGCTTGGAGGCAATGGTGCTCCTGACCATAAAGCCTACGCCATAAAGGCGTCTCTCGGTTTCTGGCTTGCCTGACCAGTAGAGGGTGTACCCAGCGCCGTGTTCCTGGAGGCTGCCTTTCCCTGCAAAGCGGACTTCGCTGACGGCAGCAATGTCAATGTTCAGTCTCTGAAGTTCGTGTGCGACTAGAGCGGAACGCCTTTCTGGGTGGTTGCTGTCTGCAGAGTCACGCATGGTTCGGATGTTCCAGCATGCTACCTTTAGTCCTTTTGCACCTAATTGTGAGGCAGGTGCCGGCCTTTTCTTCTCTATTGTTGTTCGACCGCGTTTGGAGATGCCCGTTGACCGCGGCTAGCCAACTGGGGGGTATGGAGATGAGCATTTGTTTGGACCACCTTTTCTAGGCCCCTCTCCGTGTGGAGCAAGCAGTGCTGTCCCTAGAAAAGGCTGCTTGGTCGTTCAGGGTGCTGCCGAGTGATGCTGTCACCTCCGGGTCAACAATCAGGCGACCAATATCCTGAACCGCCTGCATGCAGGATTGGAACTGCGGCTTCCAGTGACATCTTCCACCTGCCGTTTTCGCCCCTTTCCCATCGCTACAGGGCTTGGAATAGTTGGTGGCGCGGACGTGGACGTGTCCTTCAAGCCTGCGCAATGGAATTTTTAGGTGGAGTGCAGTGTGCGCAGTACTGGCCCCACCCTTTACACCCGTGGTTCATCTGCCATAGCCTAGCAAGCTGGGACGGTGACAGTGAGGTCCTCAGGTCGTAGGTTTTATATCAGACTGTCCTTGTCCTAGCCTCTGGCTCAAAAACCTTCCTCGGAGGCACGGGGGCGCGGCTACTGAAAGTCGGGACATGGCCATGGACCCAGGGTCAATGCATGTCGAGACTGTCCTGCATTCCTTAGCACTTCATGGGTTTTACTTCAGACTTTTCCTTGTCTTAGATGGACTGCCTTCCCGGGCTGTCGAGCTCCATCTGCCCGCATGTGACAGGTAGCACAGGGTTACATGGTACCTGTGGCAGGTAGAGACCTGACCTGACCTGAATTATATTACTACTACTACTACTACTACTAAGAATGATAATAATAATGATAATGGACTGGCATTCACAGATCGCTTTGTCATTTGCTGAGAAAGCGTTATACATTTTGTACACACATTGATTGATGGTAATAATTGTTTATGTTAATCAAAAGATATATTAAAATATTCAAATAAAAGTACAATTCTGACCCAGGCAACCGCAAGCACGTCTTTTCACTTTGAGTGATAGATGACGTGTGTGTGTGTGTGTGTGTGTGTGTGTGTGTGTGTGTGTGTGTGTGTGTGTGTGTGTGTGTGTGTGATTTTGGGTTGGAGATGGTGGTTAAAGGGGGATATACAGAACAGAAAATGGATAAACTAGAACAATAGAATCAACAATTCGATCTGTGTATCGGCAGTTAACAACATAAACACCAATAAAGAAAAAAAAGAAAAAGAAATTCAATATAGGAAGATCGCATCACAGAAACACTCCTATTGGACTATGTAACAGAGATTCGGCAATTTCAGACAACAGTAATTGGTTGGACATTATTATTTTCTTTTATGTTTTGTTCTGAAAATGTTCTGACTTTACAAGGCTTTGGAAGTAACCTGACTATCCTTTGACACTGAAACAAAATATGATTTCGTGTGATTTGTTTACCACAAACACAATAAACGTTTTTGCTAAACTTTGTCTTGAAAGCGTTTGGTCTTATTCGAGACACCAGAGAGGTTACCCAGTCTATGATGGGAAATCCATCAATTTGTATCGTGTAATTTCAGTTATAACCCTTTTTTTCTTTGGGTATGAAATCCTGCCATTAGCACTAACTTGACATCTGGTCTATATTGAAGATTTGAGAAGTCTGCAACATTCTGAAACTGACTGTTTGATAACTATTTCAAAAGTATTCTCTGTTCTTTGTGCACGCTTTTTTGCCGCACTGTCGGCCATTTCATTTCCTTTTTTTCCAATACGAGAGGGTACCCAGCAAAATTCAGTAGTTGTGCCGTCGGCTGATAGAATATGCAATAAATAGTATATTTCAAAAATGAGATCTGGTCGAGTTTTTGTATCAAACGATTCTAATGCATGTAAGACTGACTTTGAGTCAACCAATAAAACGACCCTGAATATTTTTACTGGGATATTTATCAGATATTCCAACGCAAACATTACAGCCACTAGCTCAGCTGTAAATATAGATAGCTTACTTCCATATAAAATGACCTTTCAGTTTCAGGAATTGCAAAAGCTGCACCCGTGTTTTTATTTTCAAGTACTGAACCGTCTGTAAACACTTGGAGATGGTTTTGATATTGTTCAGGTAGACGGATGTTTGTTATCACTTTCATGTTATAAGTTCTCGGCATTCGTCAAGAGGTAGAATTCCAGCTTCTCTGTATGTTTCCAAATTCGTTGTGTGACTAGGGACACCCAGTGCAAGTTTATATGCTGTACAATCTAAACTTTGTAACTTTTTAAGTAAATATTTCGGGGCACTAAAGTACACTTCTTGACCATATGTAAGTTTTGATCTGATGAGTGCTGTAGCCAGGTGAATTGAAGTTTTTACATCCATTCCCCAAGGCTGTTTACTAGTGACCTTTAAGAGATTTAAACTTTTTCTTTCTTTTGTTATCATGTAGTCAAAATGAACATTCCACATCAGTTTTGTTGTAAGGAAAACTCCCCAAAAGTTGACGCATTGCTTGTATTCTAAAGATTCTCCAAGTAGTTTGAAAGTTGTGTTGCTTCCGGGATTAAATAATATAATATTGGTTTTATTAGTGGACAATGATAATCCATTTTCAAACATGTATCGGCCAAGGCTGCAAAGATCCGTCTGATATAATATCCCAATGTAATATTGTAATTTTTGTGGCGTTGACATCTTTAAGGTGACGTTTATCAACATGCAGATATCATCAGCATGTTGAACCAAGGTAACAATTTTTTGACATCGCTTTAGGAAGATCCTGTGTAAGTATATCAAAAAGGATGGGTGTTATGATTGATCCTTGTGGAACTCCTGTGTCTAGAGTTCTAGGCGTCGAGTATGCTGTTCTATTCTAGCTTGAATAAGCAGCATTTCATAATCAGCACTTAACATAACTGTACATATTTCCACTTAGGCCAATAGTTTTCAGCTTTAAAAGGAACTGTTTATGCCATACTTGATCATATGCCTTTTTAACATTAAAACAATGTTGCAAGAACACTTTTTCTACGAGCAGATTGTTGCTTCCCTTGAGTATATGATTCAATCAAATGCTTAGTCGCATATTTTCTTTTTTCTAAATCCTGCTTCGTTTATTGGTATGGTTTCATTTTTTTCACAGTAATGTAGCAATCTATTTAAAACGATTTTTTCTAATATCTTTCCAGTATGGGACGTTAGTACAATGGGTCGATAGCTATTTTTATCACTTTGGGGTTTACCTGCTTTTAGAATTGGAACAATTATGGAATCTTTCCATAACCGTGGTATAGTACCACCATCCCAACATTCCCGAATAATCTTAAAAAAAACAACAACAACAAAAAACAAAAAAACAAAAAAAAACAACAACAACAAAACAACAACAACATTTTTTGGGGTTTTTTTGTTCAACATCTGGTTACTAATTGCGTCAAGTCCAACTGAACATTTTTTTTGTTGTTGTTGGTCACAGATATTGCATCTTTCAGTTCTGTCATGTTATTGGAGAACTAATGCAAAGGTCATTTTGTGGGTTTGGTTCAGAATGCAAATTCTTCGATATGCTTTACAACGTGAGGGAAGTCCCTCTGTTCTGCTATTCTTTGAAAACATATCTACAAATGTCTATGCTTTTTCGTCGTCCGAAAGGAACTGGTTTTTATCATCAATTTTGATTGGATAAACAGGTAGTTTGATTCCATTTTCATGTATGCTATTCTTTTCCAGAATTTTCATGGTCAATAACATCTTTTGCACAAAACGAACTCCAGCGGTTTTTTTTTTTATTATTTCTTTTTTTTTTTTTTTTTTTTTGCTTGGGCTATAATTTTTTCTTCTGTGTCATTTTGCTTTCTTCATTTCTGTATGGTTTTCTTCCGTTCTGTGTTTTATAAAAAAATATATATATTCCTCACAGGCGTCATTCCACCAATTACTAGAATGCTTTGCTAATTTAATGGTATTTAATTTTGGGATTGATAACTTTGCTGCTGAAAAAAAAAGCTTCTTTGAATGCAAGAAACTGAGAGTCCACATTTTCATCCATTGCGTGTTCAAAATCTTGAGTGTGTGTGTGTGTGTGTGTGTGTGTGCGTGTGTGTGTGTGTGTGTGTGCGCGCGCGCGCGCGTGCGTGCGTGCGGGGGATAGGAGGAAGAGGCGTGGAGGCAAGGTAGATAATGCGGGTGGGGTGTGGAAGGAAACGAGGTGGGGTGGAGCACGCAGTGTGTATGTGTGTAGGGTGTGGGAAGGGGGGGGGGGGAGGGTGAGATGGGGTACAGGCAGAACAGAGCACTGCCCACACCGCGTGCCTGTGCTTCTCTGGTGGTCTGTTGGAACCAATCACGGGAAGGGGATACAATTAAAAGGCCTTCAAACGAGGTGTTATCTTTGTGTTCCTCCCTGCCTGCCTGCTGGTCTGTCTGTCTGACTGTCTGACTGTTTGACAGTTACTCCTTGTTCTCGTCCTGCTTTTCTGTCTTTCCCAATCTATCTTGCACGTTTCCTCTTCTTCTCTGTCCGCTCTCTGCCCCTCTCTGTCTCTGTCTGTCTCTGTCTCTCTCTTTGTCTGTCTCACACCAGTGTCATGAGTTCCGAATCTCTGTTTCTCCCTCTCTCTCCCCAGTCCTCTTCATGCTGCTATCATTACATGGGTACAATTATGATAGACCGATCATAAATATGGTGATAGAAAACCCCAAGAATAAAAACTGGCCGTCTTACAAAAAAGCTGAAGGGCTGATTGGATTGTACAGCATATGCCATGAGTAAATAGTTGCTGATGTCTTTGTTTTACATAAAGAAGGGTAAGAAGAGTGAAAAACAACAACAAAAAACAGTCACTGGTTTAACTTTTCACGTTAAAAACTGACTTGCGCTGGATGAGGGTGGGCGTTTGCTAAGTTTTGTTTTGTTTTGATTTTTTAAAATTTTTTATTAATGCTTCTGTTAGTCATTTGTCTGCATAATCTGCTGGTTTGGATCCACGAGTCTTTACCGGTATTTGATGCATTTCACAAAGGGGCTCGAATAATTAGAAGATACGAGTCACCGTATGCCATCGTGATAGACGAAGTGTAACATTCATACATCTGTTTATTGTGTGAACATTTTCCATCTCAATATTTTCTTCGACGCTCTATTATTCTGCTGCAGAAAGTTAGCGTTGGTTCTGTTAGTGTGTCGAACGACTTCCAAAGTAAGGATGGATCAATTGTCCTCAGTTTCGTCATAAACTTAAATGTTACCGTTACTCCCTTTTACCCTTTGCTACTCATTTGATATTAACGATTTGACTTATTGTGAATACACCCTGCCGGTGTAAACTGCATACACTTCTACATATCGTATTGTTTGTTCACCGTTAAAAACCACTTTAAAAATACATATTTATAGAAACATCGAGCTGGCTTGTGTTTTATCCACATCGGATCTGTATTTCGCCAATATCCTGTTCCTGAATTTTACATTACTTTACTGCTCAGATATTTCGTTACAAAAGGGGCTATTGCATGCAGAAACAATTCCACAGTGACCGATTTTTTTCAGGGAAGGTGGTGGACGAAGAAGTCGTTTATCGGTTCGTTAAATGGAATGTTCAGTATACCTTCGTTCTGGTTAATTCAGCACCCTCTTTACTCAGCACACACCATCCTCCCTCCCACGCGAATCTGTTTTAACAATTCACTACCACTTGTCGCGGAAGGAACTTTACGTCACGGGCAATGAGCCTCGCTCTGCCTTGAGGCAAACCACATGGCCAGCACAACTAACCAATCAAGAACCCCGAGAGGGAGGTGAAACACGATCCTCCAGCAGCCTATCACCCTTCTCAAGGGACCGCAGTGGCGATGACCCGTGGCCGTAGTGTCAGTGACAAGTTTCGTTCTCTTTCCCTGTAGACCGTTGTGACGTCAAAACGGGGCGACTCCTCCTGTTGCAGACATCCTTCCAGAGAGGACTGGTGGGGGTGGGGTGAGGGAGAGAGAGAGAGGGGGGGGGGGGGGGCAGGGCAGTGATGGGAGCTCGGGGGTGTGGTGGGGGAGGGGGTGGGGGTGAGCGGGAATTATGGGCAAACGGTGGAGTCTCTCTGTTCCAGACGGGGGGCGGGTCCGGGTGGCATCTGGCTTGTGTTGCCAGGGTGTGATCGATGCATCAAAGGCAATCCGATAGGGAGCTTGCTGCATAGGCTTATTACCGTTCTGTTTGCTTGTTCCGGTTACTCCTTTCGGTTACAGGGAAGCAGAGAGAGAGAGAGAGAGAGAGAGAGAGAGAGAGAGAGAGAGAGAGATGTCCAGCAGGCTCAATTATCCTTTTTTTCGGCAAAAACATTGGGTTCAACGGTGCTTTAGATTGACCGTTCTTTCACCCCAGCACATGACTTTCAACTGCTGTAAGTCTGACTGCCCGAAACTGAGAGTGATGCTGATTACTCTGCAACAGTCATGTATCAAAGATAGGCATAATATGTATGTATGTATGTTTGTATATATACATACATACATATTATGCATGACTATATATATATATATATATATATATATATATATATATATATATATATATATATATATACATACACACAGAGAATTATATGACAATAGATCCCCCCCCCTCTCTCTCTTTCTTTCTCTCTCTCTCTCTGACGCGCGCGCGCGCGTGTGTTTGAAATACGAAACCTTTCTTGACATACACATCCGCCAATCCATACACCAGCAGTAGGTAGTTTAATTCAAAACATCCTTTGTAGATCAAAAAAGAGAAATCCGACCACTGCTGGGAAGTGTGAACTTTTGAAATGGTGTGTAGGGAAAGTGAAAAGCAAACAACAACCAGAAAAAACACAAAAATAACAAAAAGAAACGGAAAAAATCCGGACCGAATGTTGAAATCTTACCTGTGTTTTGTTTGTTTTTTTATTTTATTTTCTCGGTCGCTTTTGAAAGGTCGCGCTGTGACCATCAGGTAACATGAGAGAAACCCCCAACCATGAATAACAAGGCATTCGGTCACCAGTCATCAAGTTACCCGCCGCATCTACCACACAGACAATCACACAAACCAATTCATCACACAATATGAATAGAAAAGAAATCAAATTAGAATGGTCTCAAATGAAAATAAAGCATACAATTTCATTCATTAACTCACAACCCCCCCCCCCACCCCCCACCCCAAAAGAAAAGAAAAAAAAAGCAAAAAAAAAAAGCATAACAATGTTTATGAAATAAAGCTCTAACACCACCACCGGTACAGCTACAACTATTTCTGTTACTATTCTCAGTTCTTTATAAATACAACTGCCAGTGACCCATCGTTTCCTAGCTCGTCTTCCCCCATTTCTCCCCGACACCCATCTCTCTCTCTCTCTCTCTCTCTCTCTCTCTCTCTCTCTCTCTCTCTCTGATTTTAGATTTAGTTTTGCTCATGTCGAAAAGACAAATTAGACCATCTCCTCTATCCCCCTCTCTCTGTGAAGCATTGAAGAGTTTACGAATCGTTAATAGTGAATGGTTTTGGATGTAGTATTATATATGTTTGGCTGCTTTGTTTTGTCGGTGCGTCATGTTATCTCTCTTTATCCTCTTACAATATGACACAGCAAGGGACTTTGGCATTCGTCTGAATAAAGATCGTTATCGTTCTCTCTCTCTCTCTCTCTCTCTCTCTCTCTCTCTCTGTGTGTGTGTGTGTGTGTGTGTGTGTGTGTGTGTGTGTGTGTCTTCCTCTCGAAGCGAGGTCGTCAGGGACGAACCAGGCCAGGGACGAAAAGGAAGGGTGGGGTGTGGAGGTGGGTGGATGAATAAGCGGGGATGGTGGAGATGAGGAAAATGGGCACGTTATGTCAGACGCTCATCGACGAACTGCCAGCAGCACAAGCTGATGCTCTGACGTGGCAGGCAACGGGCCAGAGGCGGCTTCTGGAGGAGAGACAAGTGGCAGTTAGGGCCCCCATTCATGGGACATCGTTTGGCCCACATTCACACGCCAGTCGCTCCTCGCCCGCACAATTGGTGTTTTGGCACATGCATCTGCCCTTGTTAGTTAGAGGTCGTTTTCATTTCATGGCAAGTGGGTAGGTCCAGCTGGTAATCTCTCTCTCTCTCCGTCTCTGCTTTTCTCTTTATCTCTGTGTGCCTGTCTCTGTCTCGGTCACTCTCTCACTCTCTCTTTCTGTCTCATTCTGTCTCTGTCTGATTCTGTTCCTGTCTCTCTCTGTCTCAGTCACTGTCTGTCTGTGTCTTTCTCCCTCCCCCAGCACTCTCTCTCTCTCTCTCTCTCTCTCTCTCTCTCTCTCTCTCTCTCTCTCTCTCGAGGGTAATCAGTGTCTTGTTCCTCCCCACTCCCTCACTGACTGATATATTATACAATGCTCTGTTGCTGAGTTATGATACTAGATGACTATACACTACTACTACTACTACTACTACTACTACTACTACTCTCTCTCTCTCTCCATAACTATGTCGTGTTCTATTGTGGTACCTGCCCATCTTTGCGCATCACCGGCGATGGGCAACAATTTTGCGCATTACCGGTAATGGGCAGGGGTGGACAATGTGCACCACAGCGCGTTGTTTCTTTTCCTTGACATCTATGTTTCGGGTGGTGGGGATGGGGGGTGTGATGGGATGGGGTGATCCTCTTTTTTCCTTGAATCAACAAGGACAACAAAGATTATTAATACAAACGAATTCCAATTTCGTTGAGAATATGTGCCTCAACAACACCTTTGTTCTAATTTGTTTCTTTTTTTTTCAGTTCTAACATCTGGATCTGTTACTTTGTCACGTTTGTTTGTGATTTGTTTACTTCTTTTCCAGCACTTGTCATAAATCCCAGCGTGGCAAAATAACCTGAATGAACTGACAATGGAACCAGCAAGTACAAGCTTTAGGATATTTCCAAAAGTAACAACATCATGTCGATGTGAAACCTTATAGTCCTCTGACAGCTTCCTGCTCTTCTCGTGTCAATGTTTTCATTATTTATTTATTTATTTTATTAACACCTGCATCTTCTCTGAACCAGAGACTGCGGTCATTATTCTTAAATTGTTGCGCTTTGGAGTCTTCATCATCTTCTTCTTCTTCTTCTGCGTTCGTGGGCTGCAACTCCCACGTTCACTCGTATGCACACGAGTGGGATTTTACGTGTATGACCGTTTTTACCCAGCCATGTAGGTAGCCACACTCCGTTTTCGGGGGCGTGCATGCTGGGTATGTTCTTGTTTCCATAACCCACCGAACGCTGACATGGATTACAGGATCTTTAACGTGCGTATTTGATCTTCTGCTTGCATATACACACGAAGTGGGTTCAGGCACTAGCAGGTTTGCACATATCTTGACCTGGGAGATCGTAAAAATCTCCACCCTTTACCCACCAGGCGCCGTCACCGTGATTCGAACCCGGGACCCTCAGATTGAAAGTCCAACGCTTTAACCACTCGGCTACTGCGCCCGTCTGGAGTCTTCAGATACGTGTTGGCAACACCGACATATACTAATGACTGTGTCAGTCGAAATTTATTTCAAAAAGACCCCATGGGAGCAGATGAAAAAAAAACCAAAAGATACAAAAGGCAAACAATACATGGCAACAATGTATGTGGTACTGTAAACAGAACATAATGGAACGTGTAAGTAAATAAGTGAAAAGAAAAGTTTCTAATTCCAAATAACACAAACTGCACTAACATTAACTAACTCAATTTGTATAGAAATCTACTCGAGTGGAGTAATGTTTTAAAAAGTTGCATCATATTATTTTAAGAAAAAAAATATGAGAAAGCATCACTGAGAATGAATGTTTTGTCATGTCTTGGCGCACTAGCCGAATGGTTATGCGTTGGACTTTCAATCTGAGGGTCCCAGGTTCGAGTCTCGGTGACGGCGCCTGGTGTGTAAAGGGTGGAGAATTTTACGATATCCCAGGCCAACATATGTGCAGACCTGCAAGTGCCTGAACCCACTTCGTGTGTATTCGCACGAAGAAGATCCTGATAACCCATGTCAGAGTTCGGTGGGTTTTGGAAACAAGAACATACCCAGCATGCACACTCCGAAAACAGAGTATGACTGCCTACATGGCGGGTTAAAACAAACAAACAAACAAACAAACAAAAACAACAACAACAACAAACAAACAAAAAACCCTAAAAAAAACAACAAACACTCACAACCGGTCATACACGTAAGATGTTACATGTCTGTCTGACTGTGTATGTGTGCGTGCCTGAAATCTGACTGAAGACACAGGAAACGAATGATGAGCACCCAGTGGCAGCCATCAGTCGGCTCTACCCCGTGTTTGTAAAGCGCTTAGAGCTTGGTCTCCGACCGAGGATAGGCGTTATATGAGTATCCATATCAATCAATCAATCAATCAATCAATCATCTGATTTCGAATTATATGTGACGCGCATCGAAATGAGTTGGATGTCACTATCATTTTAATTTTTATTACGTATTCAAACAGTTGCTTCTATACTCTCTCTTTCTCTTTCGTGTTGAAAGATTGATGTGTTGCCAGATGCTGAACTAAGGTCTTACCGATCCGAGCTTACAATGCCGAAAGAATCATGACGCTGAACGTTCGTCGGCTTACTTTGTTATCTCTTGCGCACTATGTGTCGACTACCGGTAAGACGCAACCACTTGAACAATTGCCCATTACCGTTATATAGGTAATGCGCAAGCTACTGTTTTTTCGTTCTGGTTATGGGCAAAAACTGTTGCGCTTAACTGTAATTCGTAAGTTACTGTTATTGAACACGATAGATAGATAGATAGATAGGCAGGCAGAAAGACAGATACGTACATACATACATACATACATACTTCCATTTTTGTACTTCACGGCTACTTTTGTTAGGCAGGTTATTTTGTTTTCATTCTTTCTTTTCTTTTTTGTTGCTGTTTATTTGTTCCTTTACAACATTGCGCTCGTTGTTTTTGTTTCCATGTGGATGCATATAATTTCCTTTTCCTGTCAAATAAAGGTTATTAAGTAAATGACTTTCAGTCTAAAAGAGGATTTAGAACATTACGAGACTTTATTCTGGAACTCGGTCCAAGTTCCTCCCACATTTTTTTTGTCTCCCAGTTTGTTTCCACTCCATACATTTCAGCGCCTGTACACTGTGTGACGGTCTGTCCACCGTCATTGACGACCACTTTTTTTCCCTTTACGCTTCACACCATTTTCAATTTAACTCGAGTGTTTCGGGGACATGCTCTGGTTTGAATTTGACGGTCGGTTGTCTGTGGTGTTTAACTTCTTTCTCCGTTTCATTTGTTTTTAATCATAGTCTAGTCAGACCGCCTATTTATTGAAAGCTTTAAAATGTCTTTATACCTCAGGATAAACATGTGATAGAGAACCACTGACGGACTGGTGAGAGTACGTCTGCTGCTGACATGGTGACGATTCAAACTGAATACAACAAACGATGTCTTCATACACATTCTCCTGCACTGCATGGACTAATGCTCTGGTCGCCGAACTGTCGAATGCACAATAATTATAATATGGATTATAAAAACTATTTTGAAAGCTCAAGAAACAGGCCATGGAGACAGAAAAAAACCCTAACCATTTTGTCCATTTTTTCTTCATAATAATAATGAATTTTCTTATTATTCTTATACAACGCTATGGCACAAGCAGGAGCAGGCTCTAAGCGCATTTGCAAATCCAACTCTTAAGATAACTGAATAAACACAAACAGTAAACTACTAGGGATATGAAAAATCGTAAGAGTAATAAAAAATATCTACAAATGTATTAAAGAAGGATGGTTGTATCTTAAAAAAAAAACAACGATAATAAATTCTAAACATCAGCAATCGTTCAATCATTCAGACCACACCACCACCCCTCCCCTGACCCCCTCCCCGCACCTCTCACGCCCATTCTCTCGATTCAGTCAGCATTCGCACTCATACTGCCATGAACTGAGACATCGGAACTTGTCAGTGATGACATCATATTTTTTGGAGAGATAAGTTTTAAGGTTTGCTTTGAAGATGGAAAGATTAGCTGTTTATCTGTGAGCAATGGGCAGATAGTTCCAAGTTAATGGACCAAAGACAGAGAATGACCTCTTTCTACAGGAGTTTAGGAGGTATCGGGGAACAATTAACTGGGAGGGGTCTAGATATCTTAATATTCTGTTATGGAAGCATGGATTTAAAAGTTCAGAGACATACGAGAGCACTGTATCACAACTGAGGCACTGAAAACAGAGTGCGGCAAGTTTGTATTCAGTTCTGGCTTGAATAGCCAGTGAAGTGTCCGGAAGAGAGCGGAAACACTCTCGTTCCTTGACTTTTGGAGGACGAGTCGAGCTGCGCTGTTTTGCATTTTCTTTTAGCTTGTATAGTTCGTTATTCGGATGGTCAGCTAAGAGAGAATTGCAACAGGCTAAACAGGAAACGAGACAGAACGAAGGAAACAACCAGTTTGTTGGCAGCGTCAGTAGACAGGAAGGGGCGGAATTGACTAATCGTTCGAAGTTGAAAGAAAACAAACAAACTTTGCACAGATGGTTCACATGAGACTCCATCGTAAGAGATCAATCTAGGTAAATTAATGATGTGCTAAAATGCCCCAATTCCATTGCTGTTTTTGAATCTGTCTCTTAAACTTCCTTCAGCTTTTTCTGCCTCCCCTGTCCTTCCCCCATTCTTTTCATCTTTTTTTCCCACACAATCCTTGACACTTTCCCCCCCATTTTCTCGCAGTCTGTTATGTGCTGCCCGCTCTGTTTCGTAGTGATGTTGTTAACACACTGATGGGTACAAGCTGTCCATTCTGCAGTGTTATTTGCCTATATGGCCTTATAGATTTTTGTTTTGTTTTACTTTAAAGTATTTTATCTTTTTTTTCTATCGATTTTTGTGTGTGGATAATCGAGTGATGATTGTCAAACTGAAAGGCTGACGTATTCAGCCCAGTTTCATTTGCCTCAATTTAAGACCTCTTGACTGCCAGAGGCCGTAATGCTAAAGTCGATAATGACGTCACGGATGGCATCATCATCAAGAGACATTAAATAACTCTGGAATGCTGAAAATTCATACTTTTGATTCGGAGTGGTGATCTCCACACTATTTTCTCAGTTTTTGGCTGTTTATTCTGGATATCGACAGACTGTTTTCTAAGTTTTTGGCTGTTTATTCTGGATATCTCCAGACTATTTTCTAAGTTTTTAGCTGTTTATTCTGGATATCTCCAGACTATATTCTCAGTTTTTAGCTGTTTATTCTGGATATCTCCAGACTATTTTCTAAGTTTTTGGCTGTTTATTCTGGATATCTAGTTCAGAGTTGAAACACCACCACCTGCTGTAATTTGTCCGAGCAGCCAAGAGGAAGGAACTCTATGGTTAATATGATAGTTTTGAACTGTCAGATTTTTGACTGAGTTTTATGACAGACGATTTTTTTTTTTACTACAAATTTATTTATCTATTCATTCATTTATTTATTCAGTTACTTGTTCATAGGCAGCACTGGTGTAGACCTGTGCGGTCATGGGGACTATAAGCATATGGCTATGACACAGTGACACTCGGGGCTTCGTCTTCGTACGGAAACATGCAATGGACAGTGGAAGTTGACGACAAACCCAACTGGTCCCTGTGAGGTTGACATGCACACATGGTGTTTTCAACCGAAATGCCGCAGCTGTTTCGTTTTCTGTGACTTTTTAGAACCCCCCCCCCCCCCCAAAAAAACAAAAACCAGGCTTTGTTGTTGCTGTTTTGAAATGATGTATTGTAAAGAGAACGCGTGCACTTCAATGGAGATTTCCCAAGAGAGAGATAGTTGCTGTTGTTGTTTCGTTCGTTTTCTCTGACTTTTTAGGAATACAAAAAAAGATCCGGCTTTTCAATTTTTAAAAATTATTGTCCGTGTTCTATGTGGCTTATACAGGGTTAAAGAGGCTATGCCAGTCTTGAATGGAGGCTGATTTGTGTTTGCACATTTCTTCTGTCTTTGCTGCTGTGTGCACATGTCAAATGATTGGTATAAGAACAGGCCCGGCGCTTCCTTTTTTGAGGATGTGTCTGGGTTTGTTCCAATGTACCGTTTATTTACCTGTGTGCTAGCTGAATCGGTAGCGTAAGCATCACTGACTTGAAGTTGTGTACCTTGTGTAATGGAGAGAGTTACCACTCTTTACTATTTGTT
>NC_134880.1:30039950-30041684 GCF_041734735.1 Babylonia areolata
TGTGTGTGTGTGTGTGTGCCCCAACCCTTCTCTCTCCCTCCTTGCAACCATTCCTTGTTGTCCCACCTTATAGACCACTTTTTGCAGTTTTGTGTTAGAACACCTCCACCCCCCCGCCCCCCACTCCACTAAAATTTGGTCATGTGGTATGAAAGTGACCTCAGTCAGTTGTTGACCCCCCCCCCCCTCCTTACCTTGATGATGCAGGCCCACAGAACTTCGCCACTGTTCCAGAAAGAACAACAACTGACCCGAAAACGATGGACATTTATCGAAACAAATTTTCGAAAATAAAAACCCAACCGATTTCAACGAACGGCTAGTCATGCCACCTCTCCATCAAATCTGCATGGATCCGAGGACTGTGAAAAACATCATACCAGGGAGTTTGGCAGCTGTGACTAGGATCACACACAAATGAAAAGTTTGTTTCTTTTGCCACATTATTGATCGCTGGGATCAGGATGGGGTGGGGATGGGAGATGGGGGCTGTTCCCATGGGGCCCCAGCGTCCTCCTGCCTGACAGACACCCATGTTTTTTCTTCCCTCTTCCACGTGCAGCGCGCAGTATGTTTTGTTGAATGGGTGGGTTTTAACGCCAGAGATGAATTAAGGTGAAACGTGGCTCTGGCTATTTTGTTGCGTGGCCGGCAATTTTCCTGATTGTTTGAATAGGTGAATAGGTACATTGAGCATTCCTGTGGTGGGCTGGTTTGTTGATTAATTAATCTTTCTTTCTTGCTTTCTTTCTTTCTCTCTTCTTTTTTTTTAATATATATATATATATATATATATATTTTTTTTTTTTTAAAGGTGTACGCCATTTCAAAACCGTTGACCTCTTCTTCGCATCTCTTGACGTGTGCACAACATGCACGCATGTACAATTTCCTCTCTAACTTTTTATTTGAAAATATTTGATGGAGCACACACACACTCTCTCTCTCTCTCTCTCTCTCTCTCTCTCTCTCTCTCTCTCTCTCTCTCTCTCTCTCTCTCTCTCAGGTTTCTTTATGTATATTATGTTTGCAACGGGTCACAGGCCTATACGCAATTAAAACATTTGTTCTTGTTCTCTCTCTCTCTCCCTCTTTCTCTGTGAGTGTGTGTGTGTTTGTGTGTGTGCGTGCGTGCGTCTCTGTCCGTGATTGTGTGTGTGTTTGTGTGTGTGCGTGTGTGTGTGTGTGTGTGTGTGTGTGTGTGTGTGTGTGTGTGTGTGTGTGTGTGTGTGTGTGTGTGTGAGAGAGAGAGAGACAGAGAGATACGGATACGGATGTTTTATTCAATATAGGCCATGGCCCCTCATGAAGGGGTGGTGTAAACAAACATTACAGAGGTAATATATTCAGATATGTAACATAACACAGTTGTAACCTGAAAATGAGAAAACAGTCATTATCTGCATTTAGTCTTATTCACACATAATAACAAAAAAGCGGAATTCTAATCTTTGAGGCTTTATGTAAGTAAATTGCTAGCTGTTTATTAACGTGTAGAGACAGAGAGAGAAAGAGAGAGAGAGACAGACAGACAGACAGACAGACAGAGAGGGAGAACAAACAGATAAGAACTCAACAACTTAATTACAGGGAGTTAAGCAGCAGTGAATCGGATCACACGTCAATAAAAATGAATCATCAAACTGTTTCTGACGGGACCCTGCATACTCCTGTCTGACATACACTGATGTCTTCTGCTTACACCGCGCTCAATGTTTTGCTGAATGTCTCGTT
>NC_134880.1:30041784-30076784 GCF_041734735.1 Babylonia areolata
TTTTGGCGTAAACCGACCTGACCTAATATATTACTACTATACTACTACTACTACTACTAAGATGATAATAATAATGATAATGACTGGCATTCACAGATCGCTTTGTCATTTGCTGAGAAAGCGTTATACATTTGTACACACATTGATTGATGGTAATAATTGTTTATGTTAATCAAAGATATATTAAAATATTCAAATAAAAGATACAATTCTGACCCAGCAACCGCAAGCACGTCTTTTCACTTTGAGTGATAGATGACGTGTGTGTGTGTGTGTGTGTGTGTGTGTGTGGTGGTGTGTGTGTGTGTGTGTGTGTGTGGTGATTTTGGGTTGGAGATGGTGGTTAAAGGGGGATATACAGAACAGAAAATGGATAAACTAGAACAATAGAATCAACAATTCGATCTGTGTATCGGCAGTTAACAACATAAACACAATAAAGAAAAAAAAGAAAAAGAAATTCAATATAGGAAGATCGCATCACAGAAACACTCCTATTGGACTATGTAACAGAGATTCGGCAATTTCAGACAACAGTAATTGGTTGGACATTATTATTTTCTTTTATGTTTTGTTCTGAAAATGTTCTGACTTTACAAGGCTTTGGAAGTAACCTGACTATCCTTTGACACTGAAACAAAATATGATTTCGTGTGATTTGTTTACCACAAACACAATAAACGTTTTTGCTAAACTTTGTCTTGAAAGCGTTTGGTCTTATTCGAGACACCAGAGAGGTTACCCATCTATGATGGGAAATCCATCAATTTGTATCGTGTAATTTCAGTTATAACCCTTTTTTTTCTTTGGGTATGAAATCCTGCCCATTAGCACTAACTTGACATCTGGTCTATATTGAAGATTTGAGAAGTCTGCAACATTCTGAAACTGACTGTTTGATAACTATTTCAAAGTATTCTCTGTTCTTTGTGCACGCTTTTTTGCCGCACTGTCGGCCATTTCATTTCCTTTTTTTTCCAATACGAGAGGGTACCCAGCAAAATCAGTAGTTGTGCCGTCGGCTGATAGAATATGCAATAAATAGTATATTCAAAAATGAATCTGGTCGAGTTTTTGTATCAAACGCATTCTAATGCATGTAAGACTGACTTGTCAACCAATAAAACGACCCTGAATATTTTACTGGGATATTTATCAGATATTCCAACGCAAACATTACAGCCACTAGCTCAGCTGTAAATATAGATACTTACTTCCATATAAAATGACCTTTCAGTTTCAGGAATTGCAAAAGCTGCACCCGTGTTTTTATTTTCAAGTACTGAACCGTCTGTAAACACTTGGAGATGGTTTTGATATTGTTCAGGTAGACGGATGTTTGTTATCACTTTCATGTTATAAGTTCTCGGCATTCGTCAAGAGTAGAATTCCAGCTTCTCTGTATGTTTCCAAATTCGTTGTGTGACTAGGGACACCCAGTGCAAGTTTATATGCTGTACAATCTAAACTTTGTAACTTTTTAAGTAAATATTTCGGGCACTAAAGTAACACTTCTTGACCATATTAAGTTTTGATCTGATGAGTGCTGTAGCCAGGTGAATTGAAGTTTTTACATCCATATCCCCAAGGCTGTTTACTAGTGACCTTTAAGAGATTTAAACTTTTTCTTTCTTTTGTTATCATGTAGTCAAAATGAACATTCCACATCATTTTGTTGTAAGGAAAACTCCCCAAAAGTTGACGCATTGCTTGTATTCTAAAGATTCCCCCAATAGTTTGAAAGTTGTGTTGCTTCCGGGATTAAATAATATAATATTGGTTTTTTTAGTGGACAATGAAAATCCATTTTCAAACATGTATGGGCCAAGGCTGCAAAGATCCGTCGATATAATATCCCAATGTAATTGTAATTTTTGTGGCGTTGACATCTTTAAGGTGACGTTTATCAACATGCAGATATCATCAGCATGTGAACCAAGTAACAATTTTTTTGACACCCGCTTTGGGAAGATCCTTGTAAGTATATCAAAAAGGATGGGTGTTAGATTGATCCTTGTGGAACTCCTGTGCTAGAGTTCTGGGCGTCGAGTATGCTGTTCTATTCTAGCTTGAATAAGCAGCTTTTCAAAATCAGCACTTAACATAACTGTACATATTTCCACTTAGGCCAAATAGTTTTCAGCTTTAAAGGGAAATGTTTATGCCATACTTTTCATATGCCTTTTAACATTAAAACATGTTGCAAGAACACTTTTTCTACGAGCAATGTTTCTTCCCTTGAGTAATGATTCAATCAAATGCTTAGTCCCCATATTTTCCCTTTTTTCCCAAATCCTGCTTCGTTTATTGGTATGGTTTTTATTTTTTTCACAGTAATGTAGCAATCTATTTAAAACGTTTTTTTCTAATATCTTTCCAGTATGGGACGTTAGTAAAAATGTTCGATAGCTATTTTTTTCACTTTGGGTTTACCTGCTTTTAGAATTGAACAAAATTATGGAAACTTTCCATAACCGTGGTAAAAGTACCACCATCCCAATATTTCCCCAATAATCTTAAAAAAAACACAACAACAAAAAAACAAAAAAACAAAAAAAAAACAACAAAAACAAAACAACAACAAAAATTTTTTGGGGTTTTTTTTTTTCAACATCTGGGTTACTAATTCGTCAAGTCCAACTGAACCTTTTTGTTGTTGTTGTTGGTCACAGATATTGCAAACTTTCAGTTCTGTCATGTTATTGGAGAACTAATGCAAAGGTCATTTTGTGGTTTGGTTCAGAATGCAAATTCTTCGATATGCTTTACAACGTGAGGGAAGTCCCTCTGTTCTGCTATTCTTTGAAAACATATCTACAAATGTCTATGCTTTTTCGTCGTCCGAAAGGAACTGGTTTTTATCAATCAATTTTGATTGGATAAACAGGTAGTTTGATTTCATTTTCATGTATGCTATTCTTTTCCAGAATTTTCATGGTCAATAACATCTTTTGCACAAAACGAACTCCAGCGGTTTTTTTTTTTATTATTTCTTTTTTTTTTTTTTTTTTGCTTGGGCTATAATTTTTTCTTCTGTGGTCATTTTGCTTTCTTCATTTCTGTATGGTTTTCTTCCGTTCTGTGTTTTATAAAAAAATATATATATTCCTCACGGGGCGTCATTCCACACAATTACTAGAATGCTTTGCTAATTAATGGTATTTAATTTTGGGATTGATAACTTTGCTGCTGAAAAAAAAAAGCTTCTTTGAATGCAAGAAACTGAGAGTCCACATTTTCATCCATTGCGTGTTCAAAATCTTGAGTGTGTGTGTGTGTGTGTGGTGTGTGCGTGTGTGTGTGTGTGTGTGTGCGCGCGCGCGCGCGTGCGTGCGTGCGGGGGATGAGGAAGAGGCGTGGAGGCAAGGTAGATAATGCGGGGGGGGTGTGGAAGGAAACGAGGGGGGTGGAGCACGCAGTGTGTATGTGTTAGGGTGTGGGAAGGGGGGGGGAGGTGAAGGGGGTACAGGCAAACAGGCACTGCCCACACCGGGGCCCTGTGCTTCCCCGGGTGGTCTTTGGAACCAATCACGGAAGGGGATACAAATTAAAAGGCCTTCAAACGAGGTTTATCTTTGTGTTCCTCCCTGCCTGCCTGCGGGCTGCCCTGTCTGACTGTCGACTTTTTACAGTTACCCCTTGTTCTCGTCCTGCTTTTCTGTCTTTCCCCAATCTACTTGCCGTTTCCTCTTCTTCTCTGTCCCTCTCTGCCCCTCTCTGTCTCTGCCCTGTCTCTGTCTCCTCTTTGTCTGTCTCACACCAGTGTCATGATTTCCCCGAATCTCGTTTTTTCCTCCCTCTCTCTCCCCAGTCCTCTTCATGCTGCTATCATTACATGGTAAAATTTATGATAGACCGATCATAAATATGGTGATAGAAAACCCCAAGAATAAAAACTGGCCGTCTACAAAAAAAGCTAAAGGGGCTGATTGATTGTAACAGCATATCCCCATGAGTAAATAGTTGCTGATGTCCTTTTTTTAAAATAAAGAAGGGTAAGAAGAGTGAAAAACAACAACAAAAACAGTCACTGGTTTAACTTTTCACGTTAAAAACTGACTTGCCTGGATGAGGGTGGGCGTTTGCTAAGTTTTGTTTGTTTTGGGTTTTTAAAATTTTTTATTAATGCTTCTGTTAGTAAATTGTCTGCATAATCTGCGGGTTTGGATCCACGAGTCTTTCCCGGGTTTTTTGTTTCTTTTTCACAAAGGGGCCAAAAAATTTAAAGAAATACGATCACCGAAACCCATCGTGAAGACAAGTGTAACTTTCCCAAAACATCTTTTTTTGGGGTGAATTTTTTCCATCTCAATTTTTTCTTCACGCTCTTTTATTTCTGCTGCAGAAATTACTTTGGTTCTGTTAGGGGGTCGAACGACTTCCAAAGAAAGGATGGACAATTGCCCTCATTTTCGTCATAAACTTAAATTTTCCCGGGTTTACTTTTTTCCCTTATTTCCCCTTTCCCCCTTTTGCTACCCCTTTTAATATAACGTTTTGACTTATTGGGGGAATACACCCCCCGGGGTAAACTCAACACTTCTACAAAACTATTTTTTTGGTTCACCTTTTAAAAACCACTTTAAAAATACATATTTATAAAACCCATCGAGCGGGGCTTGTGTTTATCCACATCGGTTTCCTGTTTTTTTCCCCCAATATCCTTTCCCAAATTTTTAAAATTTTTTTAACTGCCAATTTTTCTTTAAAAAAGGGGGCAAAGCATGCAGAAAAAAATTTCCAAATGCCCGGGTTTTTTTTTTTTAAAAAGGGGGGGGTGGACGAAGAATTGTTTACCCGGTTGGGTTAAAAAGGAATTTTCAGTATACCTTCGTTCGGGTTAATTCAGCACCCTCTTTACTCGGGCCCCAAAACCATCCTCCCCCCCCACGCAAATTTCTTTTTTAACAATTCACTCCCCCCCTTGCGGGGAAAGGGAAAATTTTTACGTCACGGGCAATACCCTCCCCTTTTCCCTTGAGGCAAACCACAGGGCCCCAGCACAACAAACCCCAATAAAGAACCCCGAAGGGGGTAAAAACACAAATCCTCCCACCTATACCCTTCTAAAAGGGACCCAGTGGCGATCCCCCGGCCGTATGCCCAGTGCCCAAGTTTCGTTCCCCTTTTCCCTTAGACCGTTGTGACTAAAAAAACGGGGCGACCCCCTCCTTTTCAGAAAACCTTCCGAGAGGACTGGGGGGGGTGGGTGGGGGAAGAGAAGAGGGGGGGGGGGGGGGGGCAGGGCGGGTTTTGGGAGCTCGGGGGGGGGGGTTGGGGGAGGGGGGGGGGTGAGCGGGAATTATGGGCAAACGGGGGAGCCCCTTTTTTCCCAGACGGGGGGGGCCGGGGTGGAAAACGGGCTTTGTTTGCCATGTGATCGACCCTAAAAAGGCAATCCAAGGGGAGCTTGCTGCATAGGCTTTTTCCCGTTCTGTTTCCCTTTTTTCCGGGTTTTTTACCCCTTTTCCCGGTTCCCGGGAAGCAGAGAAGGAGAAGAGAGAGAGGAGGAAGAGAAGAAGAATTCCAGCAGGCTAAATTACCCTTTTTTTTTTGGAAAAAACTTTGGGGTTTCAACGGTGCTTTAGATTAAACCCTTCTTTTTCCCCCCACACATATTTTCACTGCTGAAAGTCTGACTGCCCAAACGGAAGTGTTTCTGTTTAAACTCTGCAACATCTTATAAAAAGATGGGCCCAAATATGAAATGAATGAATTTTTGTATATAACATTTTTTCATTTTATGCATGACAAATATATATAATAATATAAAAAATTATAAAAAATATATATAAATATATATATATTTTTATCCCAAAACACACAAGAATTATATGCAATAGATCCCCCCCCCTCTCTCTCTTTCTTTTTCTCTCTCTCTCCTGACGCGGCCCCGCGCGCGTGTGTTTTAAATACGAAACCTTTCTTTACATACACACCGCCAATCCATACAACCCCATTAGGAGTTTAAATTTAAAAAATTCCCCTTTTTAGACAAAAAAAGAAATCCACCACTGCTGGGGAAAGGGGGAACTTTTTAAATGGGGTTAAGGGGAAAAAAAACAAAAAACAAACCCAAAAAAACACAAAAATAAAAAAAAGAAACGGAAAAAACCGGACCGAAAGGGTTTAAATCTTCCTTGTTTTTTTTTGTTTTTTTTTTATTTTCTCGGGGGCGCTTTTTAAAGGGCCCCCTGTGACCCTCCCGGGAAAATGAAGAAACCCCCCAAACCCTGAATAACAAAGGGGATTCGGTCAACCCCTTAAACAAGTTTACCCGCCGCATCTACCACAAAAGACAATCACACAAACCAATTTTATCACCAATAAAAATAGAAAAGAAATCAAATTAGAATGGTCCCCAAATGAAAATAAAAACATTACAATTTTTTTTCATTAAAAACACAAACCCCCCCCCCCCACCCCCCACCCCAAAAAAAAAAAAAAAAAGCAAAAAAAAAAAGCATAACAATTTTTATGAAATAAAGCTCTAAAAACCACCACCGTACAGCTACAACTTTTTCTGTTACTATTCTCAGTTCTTTATAAATACAACTGCCAGTGACCCATCGTTTCTAGCTCGTCTTCCCCATTTCTCCCCGACACCCATCCTCTCTCTCTCTCTCTCTCTCCTCTCCTCTCTCTCTCTCTCTCTCTGATTTTAGATTTAGTTTTGCTCATTCGAAAAACAAATTAGACCATCTCCCTATCCCCTCTCTCTGTGAAGCATTGAAAGTTTACGAATCGTTAATAGTGAAGGGTTTTTGGATGTAGTATTATATATTTTTGGGCTGCTTTGTTTTGGTCGGTGCGTCATGTTATCTCTCTTTAATCCTCTTACAATATGACACAGCAAGGGACTTTGGCATTGTCTGAATAAAGATCGTATCGTTCTCTCTCTCTCTCTCTCTCTCTCTCCCCTCTCTCTCTGTGTTGTGTGGTGTGTGTGTGTGTGTGTGTGGTGTGTGTGTGTCTTCCTCTCGAACGGGGTCGTCAGGACGAACCAGGCCAGGGACGAAAAGGAAGGGTGGGGTGTGGAGGGGTGGATGAATAAGCGGGATGGTGGAGATGAGGAAATGGGCACGTTATGTCAGACCTCATCGACGAACTGCCACAGCACAAGCTGATGCTCGGGACGTGGCGGGCAACGGGCCAGAGGCGGCTTCTGGAGGAGAGACAAGTGGCAGTTAGGGCCCCCATTCAGGGACATCGTTTGGCCCACATTCACACGCCAGTCGCTCCTCGCCCGCACAATTGGTGTTTGGCCCCATGCATCTGCCCTTGTTAGTTAGAGGTCGTTTTCATTTCATGGCAAGGGGGTAGGTCCGCTGGTAACCCTCTCTCTCTCTCCGTCTCTGCTTTTCTCTTTATCTCTGTGTGCCTGTCTCTGTCTCGGTCACTCTCTCACTCCTCTTTTTGTCTCATTCTGTCTCTGTCTGATTCTGTTCCTGTCTCTCTCTGTCTCAGTCACTGCTGTCTGTGTCTTTCTCCCTCCCCCAGCACTCTCTCTTCTCTCTCTCTCTCTCTCTCTCTCTCTCTCTCCTCTTCTCTCTCTCGAGGGTAATCAGTGTCTTGTTCCTCCCCACTCCCCCACTGACTGATATATTAACAATGCTCGTTGCTGATTATGATACTAGATGACTAAATACACTACTACTACTACTACTACTACTACTCACTCTCTCTCTCCAAACTATGTCGTGTTTCTATTGTGGTACCTGCCCATCTTTGCGCATCACCGGCGATGGGCAACAATTTTGCGCATTACCGGTAATGGGCAGGGGTGGACAATGTGCACCACAGCGCGTTGTTTCTTTTCCTTGACATCTAGTTTCGGGTGGTTGGGGGGGTGGGGGTGTTTATGGGATGGGTGATCCTCTTTTTTCCTTTAATCAACAGGGCAACAAAGATTTTTAATACAAACGAATTCCAATTTCGTTGAGAATATGTGCCCAACAAACACCTTTGTTCTAATTTTTTTTCTTTTTTTTTCAGTTCAACATCTGGGTCTGTTACTTGTCACGTTTGTTTGTGATTTGTTTACCTTCTTTTCCAGCACTTTTCATAAATCCCAGCGTGGCAAAAATAACCTGAATGAACTGACAATGGAACCAGCAAGTACAAGCTTTAGGATATTTCCAAAAGTAACAACATCATGTCGATGTGAAACCTTATAGTCCTCTGACAGCTTCCTGCTCTTCTCGTGTCATGTTTTCATTATTTATTTATTTATTTTATTAACACCTGCATCTTCTCTGAACCAGAGACTGCGGTCATTATTCTTAAATTGTTGCGCTTTGGAGTCTTCATCATCTTCTTCTTCTCTTCTTCTGCGTTCGTGGCTGCAACTCCCACGTTCACTCGTATGCACACGAGTGGGATTTTACGTGTATGACCGTTTTTTACCCAGCCATGTAGGTAGCCACCTCCGTTTTCGGGGGCGTGCATGCTGGTATGTTCTTGTTTTCCATAACCCACCGAAAGCTGACATGGATTACAGGATCTTTTACAGCGTAGGCGTTTTGATCTTCTGCTTGCATATACACACGAAGTGGGTTCAGGCACTAGCAGGTTTGCACATATCTTGACCTGGGAGATCGTAAAAATCTCCACCCTTTACCAGCCAGAGCGCCCGTCACCGTGATTCGAACCCGGACCCTCAGATTGAAAGTCCAACGCTTTAACCACTCGGCTACTGCGCCCGTCTGGAGTCTTCAGATACGTGTTGGCAACACCGACATATACTAATGACTGTGTCAGTCGAAATTTATTTCAAAAAGACCCCATGGAGCAGATGAAAAAAAAACCAAAAGATACAAAAGGCAAACAATACATGGCAACAATGTTATGTGGTACTGTAAACAGAACATAATGGAACGTGTAAGTAAATAAGTGAAAAGAAAAGTTTCTAATTCCAAATAACACAAACTGCACTAACATTAACTAACTCAATTTGTATAGAAATCTACTCACGAGTGGAGTAATGTTTTAAAAAGTTGCATCATATTATTTTAAGAAAAAAATATGAGAAAGCATCACTGAGAATGAATGTTTTGTCATGTCTTGGCGCACTAGCCGAATGGTTATGCGTTGGACTTTCAATCTGAGGTCCCAGTTCGAGTCTCGGTGACGGCGCCTGGTGTGTAAAGGGTGGAGAATTTACGATATCCCAGGCCAACATATGTGCAGACCTGCAAGTGCCTGAACCCACTTCGTGTGTATTCGCACGAAGAAGATCCTGATAACCCATGTCAGAGTTCGGTGGGTTTTGGAAACAAGAACATACCCAGCATGCACACTCCGAAAACAGAGTATGACTGCCTACATGGCGGGTTAAAACAAACAAACAACAACAAACAAAAACAACAACAACAACAAACAAACAAAAAACCCTAAAAAAAACAACAAACACTCACAACCGGTCATACACTAAGAGTTTACATGTCTGTCTGACTGTGTATGTGTGCGTGCCTGAAATCTGACATGAAGACACAGGAAACGAATGATGAGCACCCAGTGGCAGCCATCAGTCGGCTTCACCCGTGTTTGTAAAGCGCTTAGAGCTTGGTCTCCGACCGAGGATAGGCGTTATATGAGTATCCATATCATCAATCAATCAATCAATCAATCATCTGATTTCGAATTATATGTGACGCGCATCGAAATGAGTTGGATTCACTATCATTTTAATTTTTATTACGTATTCAAACAGTTGCTTCTATACTCTCTCTTTCTCTTTCGTGTTGAAAGATTGATGTGTTGCCAGATGCTGAACTAAGGTCTTACCGATCCGAGCTTACAATGCCGAAAGAATCATGACGCTGAACGTTCGTCGGCTTACTTTGTTATCTCTTGCGCACTATGTGTCGACTACCGGTAAGACGCAACCACTTGAACAATTGCCCATTACCGTTATATAGGTAATGCGCAAGCTACTGTTTTTTCGTTCTGGTTATGGGCAAAAACTGTTGCGCTTAACTGTAATTCGTAAGTTACTGTTATTGAACACGATAGATAGATAGATAGATAGGCAGGCAGAAAGACAGATACGTACATACATACATACATACATACTTCCATTTTTGTACTTCACGGCTACTTTTGTTAGGCAGGTTATTTTGTTTTCATTCTTTCTTTTCTTTTTTGTTGCTGTTTATTTGTTCCTTTACAACATTGCGCTCGTTGTTTTTGTTTCCATGTGATGCATATAATTTCCTTTTCCTGTCAAAATAAAGGTTATTAAGTAAATGACTTTCAGTCCTAAAAGAGGATTTAGAACATTACGAGACTTTATCTGGAACTCGGTCCAAGTTCCTCCCACATTTTTTTGTCTCCCAGTTTGTTTCCACTCCATACATTTCAGCGCCTGTACACTGTGTGACGGTCTGTCCACCGTCATTGACGACCACTTTTTTTCCCTTTACGCTTCACACCATTTTCAATTTAACTCGAGTGTTTCGGGGACATGCTCTGGTTTGAATTTGACGGTCGGTTGTCTGTGGTGTTTAACTTCTTCTCCCGTTTCATTTGTTTTTAATCATAGTCTAGTCAGACCGCCTATTTATTGAAAGCTTTAAAATGTCTTTATACCTCAGGATAAACATGTGATAGAGAACCACTGACGGACTGGTGAGAGTACGTCTGCTGCTGACATGGTGACGATTCAAACTGAATACAACAAACGATGTCTTCATACACATTCTCCTGCACTGCATGACTAATGCTCTGGTCGCCCGAACTGTCGAATGCACAATAATTATAATATGGATTATAAAAACTATTTTGAAAGCTCAAGAAACAGGCCATGGAGACAGAAAAAAAACCCTAACCATTTTGTCCATTTTTCTTCATAATAATAATGAATTTTCTTATTATTCTTATACAACGCTATGGCACAAGCAGGAGCAGGCTCTAAGCGCATTTGCAAATCCAACTCTTAAGATAACTGAATAAACACAAACAGTAAACTACTAGGGATATGAAAAATCGTAAGAGTAATAAAAAATATCTACAAATGTATTAAAGAAGGATGGTTGTATCTAAAAAAAAACAACGATAATAAATTCTAAACATCAGCAATCGTTCAATCATTCAGACCCACCTCCACCACCCCTCCCCCTGACCCCCCTCCCCCGCACCTCTCACGCCCATTCTCTCGATTCAGTCAGCTTCGCACTCATACTGCCATGAACTGAGACAATCGGAACGTAGTCAGTGATGACATCATATTTTTTGCGAGAGATAAGTTTTAAGTTTGCTTTGAAGATGGAAAGATTAGCTGTTTATCTGTGAGCAATGGGCAGATAGTTCCAAGTTAATGGACCAAAGACAGAGAATGACCTCTTTCTACAGGAGTTTAGGAGGTATCGGGAACAATTAACTGGGAGAGGGTCTAGATATCTTATTATTCTGTTATGGAAGCATGGATTTAAAAGTTCAGAGACATACGAGAGCACTGTATCCACAACTGAGGCACTGAAAACAGAGTGCGGCAAGTTTGTATTCAGTTCTGGCTTGAATAGCCAGTGAAGTGTCCGAAAGAGGAGCGGAAACACTCTCGTTCCTTGACTTTTGGAGGACGAGTCGAGCTGCGCTGTTCTGCATTTCTTTTAGCTTGTATAGTTCGTTATTCGGATGGTCAGCTAAGAGAGAATTGCAACAGGCTAAACAGAAACGAGACAGAACGAAGGAAACAACCAGTTTGTTGGCAGCGTCAGTAGACAGGAAGGGCGGAATTGACTAATCGTTCGAAGTTGAAAGAAAACAAACAAACTTTGCACAGATGGTTCACATGAGACTCCATCGTAAGAGATCAATCTAGGTAAATTAATGATGTGCTAAAATGCCCAATTCCATTGCTGTTTTTGAATCTGTCTCTTAAACTTCCTTCAGCTTTTTCTGCCTCCCCTGTCCTTCCCCATTCTTTTCATCTTTTTTTCCCACACAATCCTTGACACTTTTCCCCCCATTTTCTCGCAGTCTGTTATGTGCTGCCGCTCTGTTTCGTAGGATGTTGTTAAACACACTGATGGGTACAAGCTGTCCATTCTGCAGTAGTTATTTGCCTATATGGCCTTATAGATTTTTGTTTTGTTTTACTTTAAAGTATTTTATCTTTTTTTTCTATCGATTTTTGTTGTGTGTGGATAATCGAGTGATGATTGTCAAACTGAAAGGCTGACGTATTCAGCCCAGTTTTCATTTGCCTCTTTAAGGACCTCTTGACTGCCAGAGGCCGTTAATGCTAAAGTCGATAATGACGTCACGGATGGCATCATCATCAAGAGACATTAAATAACTCTGGAATGCTGAAAATTCATACTTTTGATTCGGAGTGGTGATCTCCACACTATTTTCTCAGTTTTTGGCTGTTTATTCTGGATATCGACAGACTGTTTTCTAAGTTTTTGGCTGTTTATTCTGGATATCTCCAGACTATTTTCTAATTTTTAGCTGTTTATTCTGGATATCTCCAGACTATATTCTCAGTTTTTAGCTGTTTATTCTGGATATCTCCAGACTATTTTCTAAGTTTTTGGCTGTTTATTCTGGATATCTAGTTCAGAGTTGAAACACCACCACCTGCTGTAATTTGTCCGAGCAGCCAGAGGAAGGAACTCTATGGTTAATATGATAGTTTTGAACTGTCAGATTTTTGACTGAGTTTTATGACAGACGATTTTTTTTTTTACTACAAATTTATTTATCTATTCATTCATTTATTTATTCAGTTACTTGTTCATAGGCAGCACTGGTGTAGACCTGTGCGTCATGGGGACATAAGCATATGGCTATGACACAGTGACACTCGGGGGCTTCGTCTTCGTACGGAAACATGCAATGGACAGTGGAAGTTGACGACAAACCCAACTGGTCCCTGTGAGGTTGACATGCACACATGGTGTTTTCAACCGAAATGCCGCAGCTGTTTCGTTTTCTGTGACTTTTTAGAAACCCCCCCCCCCCCCCAAAAAAACAAAAAACCAGGCTTTGTTGTTGCTGTTTTTGAAATGATGTATGTAAAGAGAACGCGTGCACTTCAATGGAGATTTCCCCAAGCGAGAGATAGTTGCTGTTGTATTGTTTCGTTCGTTTTCTCTGACTTTTTAGGGAATACAAAAAAAGATCCGGCTTTTCAATTTATAAAAATTATTGTCCGTGTTCTATGTGGCTTATACAGGGTTTAAGAGGGCTATGCCAGTCAGTCTTGAATGGAGGCTGATTTGTGTTTGCACATTTCTTCTGTCTTTGCTGCTGTGTGCACATGTCAAATGATTGGTATAAGAACAGGCCCGGCGCTTCCTTTTTTTGAGGATGTGTCTGGGTTTGTTCCAATGTACCGTTTATTTACCTGTGTGCTAGCTGAATCGGTAGCGTAAGCATCACTGACTTGAAGTTGTGTACCTTGTGTAATGGAGAGAGTTACCACTCTTTACTATTTGTTAATCATATCGTCTTCTGGACTCATATTTGTATAATTTCCAGTTATTAAATGATGTATTATAAAAGAAAACATGCGCATTTGAATGGAGTGTTCGCCAATATATTTGAGAAATAGGGTTTTTTTTTTTGCTGTTGTTGCTGTTATTTCTAAGACAGTCAAATATGCTGTCATCAGCCACAGCAACTGGAATTATCTTCAGAAAAAAATTATCTGTAGTTGGGTGGTGGGGGGGTGATTTCTATCATCATTATGAGTTTAACTCTCTCCATACGAACGGCGAAAGAGACGACGTTAACAGCGTTTCATCCCAATTACCATCATCAAAATATTGCAAGCGGAACGCTCTTATACTGAAGAGGTGAACGTTGGCAAAGAATACCACAGTTCTGACGACGGAAGCTAAAGGTTGGGTCATTCAGACACCCACTGGACATCCGAGGGGTCTGTGTAGAGGAGAAGAGAGGACTGGCCGTACGGAGTGAGTTAAACACAGAAAATCATCCATTGGTTCGACAACAGTTACAATTAAAAAAAAAAGTAAATGAGAGAGAGAGCAACACTCACGAGGGCGCCTACAGGTCGATCTCATCCACTTTCCCTTCATGAGAAACCTGTCTAAATTGCTTTTGTATCCATATACATGTAGACCTGTGTCAGCAGTATTGGAGATGTTGAAATGGGAGTGGGGAGACAAAACGCCCGTGCCTGTTGGACGAGAAGAAATAGGGGGAAGGGGGAGAAAAAGAGGGAGACACCATCCGAAATTTAAAGACCCTCGTTAGACCCTCTCGAATGCCAGTTTCCCACACACTTGCCATCGATTGCAGGAGCATCGCTCGATCAACCTAATATGGGTGTGAGTGTGGGGTGGGGGAAGTGTGGGGCTGGGAGGGACGGACGCATCGACCAGACTCTCAGTATCATGGAAAATTGCTGAAGGTCTGGAGAGCTGACCGAGGGCCCTTGTGGGGCCACTCTTGGCTCCGGCAGAAACATCTGGTGTAGCAGAGGGGTGCCTCTTGTTCTGGATCTCTCAGCTTCGCTTGCAGGCCTCTTCCATCTGGCACCGCTCGTGTGCTTTGATGATGATGATGGTGGTGATGATGGTGTGTGATCCACAGAATGGGTTTGCGTGTTGGGATTTTATTAGCTTGCAATCTATAGAAATAGGGCGGAAGAACAGACATTATAAGGTGTTCATTTCATTTTTCATTTTCCTGTTAGGCCCTTTTTCATTTATTTATTTCTTTATTTGGATGTGAAAATGAACTTTTGTAAATCCGTTATTCTTGTGGTTGGCAACCACCGTCTAGTTCACCATTGTTTTTAAACATGACAGTCGCTTGGCTTTCCTTTTTTTTTCTCCCCACTCCACTCTCTGTGTGTCTCTCTCTGTCCTTGATTCTCAGCTCCCCATCTCTCTCCCTCAAAGTCATGATCTCTGTGTATATGGTGTTCTTCGCTCTAGTTCGGCAGTCCCAAGCATTCCAGCATTGCATTTTTATCTCTTTCCCCATGGTGTTTTTCTGCATCTCCTTATCTCTGGCTATCTGTCTGTCTTCCTCCTTCTCCATCTTTCTTTATCCCCCTCTCCTCCTCTCTCTCCATATCTCTCTTTCTATAATAAGATATATAGAATACAGAAGATCCGTCGGCGGATCGGTCTCTTTCGTAGCAATTATGAATGGCACCACATATAATGAAATGATGTTGCTGTCATCAAATGACAGTAGTTTTTGTTAATTGGATTTTTTAAATATTTCTTTCTTCTTTCCTTTCTTTTGCTTGCTTCTTTCTTTCCTTCTTTCTTTTCCTTTTGTGTTTTCTGGCTGTCAAAAATTGGTCAATAGCCATTCCATTCCAGGGAATCCCTCTCTCTGTCTGTCTCTGTCTGTCTGCCTGTCTGTCTGTCTCTCTCCTGGGGGCGGGGATGGGGAATGATGTATGTATAGTTTTGAGAGGGTCTGATTAATTATTCAGTTGCTCGATCGGTTTGACATTTTGTTTATCGTTTATCTCTCAGCTGAACAGGCCATTTCAAAAGGGCCTGCCGGACAGGGGATAACGTGGAGCTACACGTTTTCCACCAGAGGCAGCTCGCTGCCGGGGGTCGTGTTCCCTGGCGTAGATGGCGCCGGGCATCCCCACAGTTCTGACGCCTGTGTGGTGTGTGTGTTGTGGTGTGTGTGTTGCGTGTGTGTGTGTGATGTGTGTGGTGTGTGTGTGTGTTGGGGTGTGTGTGTGTGTGTGTGTGTTTGCGCGCGCGCGCGCGCCCGCGCCCTCTCTCACTATTTCTTCCCTCTGTCTCTGTCTCTGTTTCTCTCTCCTCTCCCCTCTCTCTCTCTCTTCTCTCTCTCTCTCTCTCTCTCCAGTAGTGAGGGAACCGAGAACTGTATTCGTTACTGGAAACTACAGAGAATCTTGTAATGTTTTCGACAGTTGAAAACTACAGAACATCGTTTAATGTTTTTGAAGTTGTGTGGATTCGATGGCAAGGGAAGGAAACAATAGGAAAAGAAGGTTCGTTTTTATTTGAATATTGATTTGGCTTTGTGCACATGGAACAAGGCGATGGAAGTGTTTTCATTTCATCTTCTTCTATTTCATTTTTTTTCTTATATATCTCATTTTCAATGACAAACCTTTAATCACATTCATGTTCATCGAAGGTTTTATATGTATAGTAGTTTCTGTGGTATACCTGATTTAAAATCGAATCTGTCGCATTTGAAACGTACAAAACGTGATTCAAATTCAGAATCAAAGCTGACTGTGCGTCCCTTTTTAGTGCAGAACTTCTAGTGCAAATCATTCAATTTTTCCTCAATTCAGTTTGTTTCGTGAAAAAGCAACAAATGGGGTACCCCTTTGTTCTTTAATTCCCAGCACTATTGAACAAACATATTTAAAGTGTTTATAATTAAAACATAATTATAAAACACAAAAAACCCCCACACAAACCCCAACACCCACCTCTCTTCCCCTCTCTCTCCACCACAACACACACCACCACACCACCACACCCCAAACACCAAAAAGTTATGGCCAGCAATCGATGCTTTTGGAACGTTTAAAAATATTCAGTTTATTCGTACACACACACCCACACAACACACACCCCACACACACCACACACCCACTATTATATTTTTAATATATTCATATATGCTGTATATGTATTGTATATATGAAACAAATAAAAACACACCACACACACACAAAACACACCACACAACACACACCAACACAAGAAAAGAAGAGAAGAGAGAGATATAAGAAAAAACCAAACCCTTTCCGATTTGAAAGAAACCAAACTAATTTTTGATTTTCGGGGACTAAAAAGTCAAGACGTAAAAAGCCATACTTTTGCGGGATTATACCGTACATAAAATAAAAACAACTAATCCCACACTGAACAAAAAACTTTTCCGTTTTTTGCAGTTGGCTTTTTTCTACGGGGTCAAGGGGGAGCACACTGAACGGGAAACACGCGTTTTGGGCCGGATATTTTTCAACACTTTCCCCCAACTTAAAAGGGGGGTTACCCGCCAGAATTTTACCAACGATCCTAAGCACAGGACTTTACCTTCCCAGGGAAGACGGAGAGAGTTTTGAACAGGAACTGCGTAAAAGCTTCCCCCGGGGTGACGATTTACTCCCCAAAAGTCCCAAGCGTTTCTTCAGACTCTAATGGTCGGAAAAAACCCCAAGAGCGAGAAGAAAACCAAAAATGATGGGGGGTTTGGGGGGATGGGAATGGGGGTGGGGTGATCGATGGGGAAAATTTTTAGGGACACGAATGATTGGGGAGGGAATAGGGAAGGGGAAAGAAAAAAGTGATGTATGACTCTGCCCCCCCTTCCACCCCCAACCCCCCTCCTAAGTTCCTAACACATCCCCCCCCCCCCCCCCCCACTCACCAAGAATCCTAAATGTGTTCCACTTCCCCCCTCCTCCCCCCCCCCCCTCCCCCCCCCTTCCCCAAAAGGGGGGTTCTAAAGTGTATGGTAAGGTGGTTCTAGTCTTCTCTGTTTCTTGGGTGCGGACTTTACAACGGCGTTTTGGGTTCTGTGCCTTCAACAGCCTGAACAGTATGTAATTCTGCTCTACTGTGTCTGCCTGCTTCTGTTGTCTCACCCCGCCCCCCCCCCCCCCCCCCCCCATCCCCTCCTTTCTCTCCATGTCCCGACCCCAAACAGAGACCCAACCATTCTAAAAAAAGGACAACGCTTACAGGAAAATCAACAGTCCCCACGTCTTTGAGTTTTCCTTATTCCCGTCTTCATCTTGCCCCTCTTTTGTTTTTTTCTCTTTTTCCCCTTTCTCCCTCATTTCAAGTTGGTTTTCAGTCCAAAAATTTTTATGTGATGTTTGCTCTTTGTGCTTCAAACCCCCGAAATTTAAAGCTGGGACTAGATGCAAATGCGCACCAATTTCGAAAAAAATCTTTCATAAACAATTTTTTTTTTTAACAATTGAAAAACAACCTCGTCTGGGTTTCAGCACCACAAAAACGCACACACACAGAACAGAAGACAGACAAAACACACACACACACACGATATAACTAGAAAAAAGAAGATTTTGAAAAACTGTGCAGCTCTCAACAAACGTTGTGTAAAGTAGTGGCGAGCGGGTGAAAAGAGGGAAAAACAGGATGATGCTGGGGTTGAGCTGGATGTATGAAAAAAATTTTTTTTTTTTTTGTAAAGCTTAAAAAGAATATTGCATGGGGGTCAGGTTAGATTACATTGGATTTACTTATCATAGGCCTGCGTATTCCTTACTTTTTTACTGACCCCCCTGGGGCCAGCAACTCTGTGTGTGTGTGTGTGTGGTGTGTTTCCCCCAAACCCCCTTTCCCCCCTTGCAACCCTTTCCCTTTTTTCCCCCTTAAAGACCCTTTTTTCAGTTTTGTTTAGAACACCTCACCCCCCCCCCCCCACCCACAAAAATTTTGGGCATGGGGGTTAAAGTGCCTCATCAGTTGTTACCCCCCCCCCCCCCTTACCTTTTTGAGCAGGCCCCCAGAATTCGCCACTGTTCAGAAAAAAACAATGACCCCGAAAACATGGACATTTATCGAAACAAATTTTCGAAAATAAAAACCCAACCGATTTCAACGAACGGCTAGTCATGCCACCTCTCCATCAAATCTGCTTGGATCCGAGGACTGTGAAAAACATCATACCAGGGAGTTTGGCAGTGTGACTAGGATCACACACAAATAAAAAGGGTTTGTTCTTTTGCCACTTTATTGATCGCTGGGATCAGGATGGGGGGGGGATGGGAGATGGGGCTGTTCCCATGGGGCCCAGCGTCCTCCTGCCTGACAGACACCCATGTTTTTTCTTCCCTCTTCCCGTCCCAGCGCGCAGTATGTTTTGTTGAAGGGGTGGGTTTTAACGCCAGAGATGAATTAAGGTGAACGTGGCTCGGGGCTATTTTGTTGCGTGGCCGGCAATTTTCCTGATTGTTTGAATAGGTGAATAGGTACATTGAGCATTCCTGTGGTGGGCTGGTTTGTTGATTATTAATCTTTCTTTCTTGCTTTTTTTCTTTCTCTCTTCTTTTTTTTTTAATATATATATATAATATAATATATATTTTTTTTTTTTTTAAAAGGGGTACGCCATTTCAAAACCGTTGACCTCTTCTTGCATCTCTTGACGTGTGCACAACATGCACGCATGTACAATTTCCTCTCTAACTTTTTATTTGAAAAATATTTGATGGAGCCACACACATCACCTCTCTCTTCTCTCTCTCTCTCCTCTCTCTCTCTCCCCTCTCTCTCCCCTCTTCTCTCTCTCTCTCAGGTTTCTTTATGTATATTATGTTTGCAACGGGTCACAGGCCCATACGCAATTAAAACATTTTTTCTTGTTCTCTCTCTCTCTCCCTCTTTCTCTGTGAGTGTGTGTGTGTTTGTGTGTGGTGCGTGCGTGCGTCTCTGTCCGTGATTGTGTGTGTGTTTGTGTTGTGCGTGTGTGGTGTGTGTGTGTGTGTGTGTGTGGGGTGTTTGTGTGTGTGTGTGTGTGTGTGGTGGTGTGGGTGAAGAGCGAGGACGAGATACGGATACGGATTTTTATTCAATATAGGCCATGGCCCCTATGAAGGGGTTTGGGGTAAACAAACAATTTCAGAGGTAATATATTCAGATATGTAACATAACACAGTTGTAACCTGAAAATGAGAAAACAGTCATTATCTGCATTTTGTCTTATTCACACATAAAACAAAAAGCGGAATTCTAATCTTTGAGGCTTTAGTAAGTAAATTGCTAGCTGTTTATTAACGTGTAGAGACAGAGAGAGAAAGAGAGAGAGAAGAGGACAACCCAGCCCAGACAACAAAAGGGGAGAACAAACAGATAAACTCAACAACTTAATTACAGGGAGTTAAGCAGCAGTGAATCGGATCACACGTCAATAAAAACTGAATCATCAAACTGTTTCTGACGGGGCCCTGCATACTCCTGTCTGCCCAAAAACTGATGTCTTCTGCTTACACCGCGCTCAATGTTTTGCTGAATGTTTTCGTTGATTAGGAAAAAAAAAATATATAAATATAATTATTCAAACATACACACCCCACACACCAAAGCACGCACGAAAACACATTATTTTTTTGTGTGTTGTGTGGGTGTGTGTGGGTTTTGTGTGTGTGTTTGTGTGTTTGCTCATTTGCTTTAGTCTCAAGGGCCACATTGCGTGAAGTGTCCTCCTCTTTATTCCTCGTCACTTTGCCTTTGTCCCCCACCTCTCTCTGTGTGTGTCTCGCTCTAACACAAAAATACATACACTATATAGACACAAACACATGCTCTCCAAATCCACCTCCCCTCTATACACACTCCATGATTGTGTACAATCGTGTATGTACTCTCCATCGTTTGCTTGGTGTGTTGAGTTTTAATGTCCATAATTCCTTTCACCACACACACCACGCGCACACACACGCGGGGGAGGGGGGGGGGTAGAGGTGTGGGGTTGGTGTGCGGGGGGGGGTGGGGGGGGGGGGAGGGGAGAGATAGAGACAAAGAGACAGACAAGACACAGACACACACCACACGGGGGGTAGAGGTGTGGGGTGTGGCGGGGGTGGTGGGGGGGGGAGGGGGGAGAGATAGAGACAAAGAGAGACAAGACACAGACACACACACACACGGGGTAGAGGTGTGGGGGTGGCGTGTGGTGGGGAGGAAGTAAACAAGACAACAGAGAACAGACACCACATACCGGGGTTAGAGGTGTGGGTGTGGCGGGTGGTGGTGGGGGAGGGGAGAGATAGAGACAAAGAGACAGACAAACACACAGACACACACACACGCGTGATGGGAAAGAGACATTTCTTGTCAGTGACGTTGATATATTAACATGTAGACAACTTTCGCATTGATGAATGTTCCCCTACATGCACTGTTCCACATATTTTGTAGCAATACAAATAAATATTGGAACTTTGCCACGAAAATTATGGAATGTATTTAAAAAAAAGAAGCTCTCATTTAGCCTATGAAACTAACCTTGACCCGAATTCATTATGGCTATTTTAACATGGACTGTAAGTTACATTTTTTGTATTTGTTATTTTCTGTTTACCTACACATTTGTTTATCTAAATGTATTTAAACCATCTGACGTATCATACTTCTTCAGTGCGCGAAGAGAAGTGCAGTGACACATTTTTTTTCCCCATACCAGTTCTTCATCGATTCAAGCAATTACAGTTACACAAGGTGCCACACATCTACTCTTCACAGTAGTGTCCTTAACATTTAGTCTCACGATCATAAGATGACGGCCAACGACAACGAAGGGGTAGAAGGAGAAGAAGAACGATAGAAAGAAAGGAAGAAAGAATGGTAAAAAGAAGGAGATAGAAAGAAATAAAGAAAGAGGGGAGAAGAAGAATATACGATACGAAGAAAGAAGATAAAGAGGGGAAAAAAGAAGAACGAGAGAAGAAAAATTCAGACAGAAAGAAAGAAAGACAAGAAAGGGAAGAATGAAGAAGTAAATAAGAAGAAGTAAAACCCATAAAGCGAAAAGAGGAAACCCCACAGAAGCAATTTTCATGAAAAGCAAGCCAGTCCAATACTGCGGCCCGTCTGCGGCCTCTCCAGCAAGCCGCACTGAGCCGGCACTGGGAGAAGAAACGTAATTCGGGTAGTTAGCAGCTGTGAGACGGAGCACTTGCAAATGAGAAGTTTGTTTCCCTGGGCGCCGTATTGATTGCCAGATCAATGGTGGAAGGAAGCAAACTCCCCTTGGTCTCGTCCGTCCCCTTTAACGCACAGTCAGTGCGTGTATTTTTGTCACCCTCCTCCGTAGCAGTTCTCAGCGTGTTTGCTGAATAGATGTTTTTTTGTTTTTGTTTTTTTGGTATCGTTTTTTTTCTCCAAGAGCTAAAGATGTTTGGGAAAATCCAATGACTCGGGAGACACGATTTTTTTAAGGTTATGCTGCATGGACAGCAATATATTGTATGGGCTGGGGGATTCTTAAACTGGTTGCCCTTGCAGGATATATGGTATTTTTAGATATGTTCCTGACTTCCTTGTGTCTTTCGCCTATAGGTTCTAGTTTCTTCCCTGTTTCCTGACGGCGTAAAAAAAAAAAAAAAAAAAAAAAAAAGCAACTAGGTCGCGGTTTTCAGTCATGGTGTGTCCAAAAATCGTCGTTGCTGTGAGAACTCCATGCAGTGAAACAACGCTCGTGCAAAACAGCTCAGGTCACACAAACCACCATATGTGCTGGCTATTTCATTCGGAAGAGGAAGAGCACATATATGATCCTTTTGGGGAATTATTTTCGTAATAGCCTTCATTCGTTTTAATTAGTTTATAGTTAACTTGAAAAGGTATTCTACTTGTTGAAACTCATAGTTGAAACTCTCCCTGTCCCTCCCCCCCTCTCTCTTTCTCTCTCTGTGTCCCCCTCTCTCTGTCTCTGTCTCTCTTCATCCTTAATGTCTCAGTCTTTGTCTCACTGACGCATACCCCAACCCCAACCCCCCCACATACACACACCACGTGACTTTGATTTTTGACTTTTGACTTGGACTTTCGCACACACACACACACACACACACACACGTACACACACGCACACCCACACACTGAACTTGGGAAAGCTGATCATTTTCACATCGCAGTTGGTGATGTTTGTGAACACAGGATCACAAAATAATTCCCCACAGTGGATTGCTTCTTGCAACAGTCGATACAGAGTCTTCCATCCACTTGGACTTTTCAAGGCAGGCCAGCGTACAGCTGTACGATGTGATCGATAAGTAAGGATTATGCTCCTGCACACACACACACACACACACACACACACACACACACATATATATATTATATATATATATGTGTGTGTGCATATACACATACCATATTTATGCATAATTACGAACAGAGCTAAAATATAAACTCACGTGTTTGATGAGTATAAAATGATGTAAAACACTGTGGGTACCAAAGCATGAAAGCATGCCCGAACGCCATCTCGTCGGATTCCCTCTGACAGGGTGCTGTCTTGACTGAGCCTGTGCTTCCTCACCGCTCCCACTCCTTCACGCCTCCCTCTCTTCCGCTTTCTCCTCTGAAGGAAACGAGGTTAGGCTACGTGACTGTTCAAATAAACAGCGAGTCTGGCAGTGATGGACTGCAGCAAAGCTGAACAGTTGCCAAAGAAAACGGCGGCTTCAAGTCCACCAGGATTACACAGCTGTTGTCCATTCTGCCAATAATGATCAAGCATTTAGTATTTACTGTTTCTGACAAACGGTACGGGAAATTATCTGTTTCATGATGGATAGGAATCAACTTATTGCCATATCAACTGAACGAGAAGGGTGCACTACTGAAGTTAAAAGCATTTAATTAAAAGAATTGTGTTGTACTGGCTACCACAATGAAAGTCGACTTTCGAAACCTGTCATCATGTGGAAGCACTTGAGACACTTTAGGTTTGGTGTAAAGTGCCCGTAAAGAAAAAAAAAAGAGGCTGCCTTGTGGTATATAGCCCAAGGAAAAGGAAGACTGTAGTAACTGCTCCCTAACGAACAAATAACAGTTCTAATGCCGTGTGCTTTGGCTTTGCAGTTTCAAAGCATCAAGATCAGTCACAGCAAAAGTTAGTGTCCAAATTTTGGTTTACTCTTGTAACAATTCACCACTTGATATTTTTCACAGCGAAACGTAAGCTAACTTTTGCTGCAGACCGTACAAACGCTTGATGGACTACCCTGGAAGGCCTGAAGTCTTCATTTTTTCACGAAGAAGGGTAATATGTGTCCAGGTTGAGCTTCATTTTTATACATTGCTTAGCGTTAATTGAAGGGTGTGAAATGGGGTAGGTGGGTAGTGGGCATAAGCATTTCACAGTGGATGGTTACCATTGATTTGTTCCTCCAAATTCCGGTCAGGATGATCGCACAGTTAGCGGCAGCTGTTTTACTCTTTTAGCTGGCTCCTTGGTCCTGGCTGTCTCTTTAATTCGACAGTATTCTTGTCTTTTGCTAAAACTGTTTCTCAAAAACAAACATCTACATTCATCATCATCATCATCATCACCCACCACCATCATTATCGTCATCACCAACATCACCACCACCACCACCACCACCATCATCATCATCATCATTGCCTATAGACACTGAAACGTCAATGGTGCCGAGGATGTGATGGTAGCCTGTCCGCCACCCTTCACCGCATTTTGTCTTTTTTCATACACAGCGCTTTTTCGCTAGTCAACATGTATATTAGTTTCTTGTCTAGTTGTTGTTTGATTCTTTGATGAGGACCTTTCTCAGTCTGTTTCTATGTCTGTCCGTTTGTCTGCCTGTCCTCCCTCTCTATCTCCCTTCTGTTCCCCCACCTTCCACACCTTCTTCTTATGTGTGTGTGTGTGTGTGTGTGTGTGTGTGTGTGTGTGTGTGTGTGTGTATGAGAGAGAGAGAGAAAGAGAGGAATAGAGATAGATAGATAGATAGATAGAGAGAGAGAGAGAGAGAGAGAGAGAGAGAGAGACCCAGCCTGTAACCACCTGTAGATCAATCACCTTTCTTTGAATTTTTCTGTCCTGTTTATTTGTTGTTTTATTTCTTTCTTTCTTTCATTCTTTTCTCTTTCTTTATTTCTGTTTAGATACACAGTTGTTGTTGTTGTTTTTGACTCACTTGTGTAAACAAAGTGAGCCTATGTTTTAACCCGGTGTCCGGTTATCTCTGTGTGTGTGTGTGTGTGTGTGTGTGTGTGTGTGTGTGTGTGTGTCTGTGTGTCCGTGGTAAACTTTAACATTGACATTTTCTCTGCAACTACTTTGTCAGTTGACACCAAATTTGGCATAAAAATAGGAAACATTCAGTTCTTTCCAGTCATTTTGTTTAAAGCAATATTGCGCCTCTGGGATGGGCACAAAAGAAATAAAGAATGAAACTTAATTATATGCAAACTGCATTTACTGTTATATTTATATTTTTTGTATTCTCTAAACTTGGCACTTTGATCTGATATTCTGACCCAACAGCTAGAGCAGTCATTATTATCATTTTTTGTTCAAACAGGAACTTCTTTTGCTAAGCATGGAAGTTTTATTTATTTTGCAAACGTTTTGGTGCAGATAGTAAAAAAGGTTAATTACTCTGTAATGCTAGTGGAGTTAATTTGCTTTAAACTGATCTTTCTCATCTTAAACATTACATTTTGAAACAAGAGAGGCAAGGCCTTCAAGACTCACTTGTGATGCACTTTAAAAAAAAATCCAAGCTTTTTATGTATTGAGTATAATTTCAAAATGTAATGTTTAAGATGAGAAAGATCAGTTTAAAGCAAACTAAGTTCCCAGCAGAGTAATTTCCCTTGTTTTACTGTCTACACCAAAACGTTTGCAATAAATAAAACTTCCATGCTTAGCAAAAGAAGTTCCTGTTTGAACAAAAAATGATAATAATGACAGATCTTTTGTTGGGTCGAATATCAGATCAAAGTGCCAAGTTTAGAGAATATAAAAAATATAAATATAACAGTAAATGCATTATACTCAATACATAAAAAGCTTGGATTTTTTAAAAAGTGTATCACAAGTGAGTCTTCAAGTCCTTGCCTTTCTTGTTTAATTCATGTATTCCTGTTTTCTGTGTGTGTATGTATTAATTCATCTAGTCTCTCATTCGCGGTTTTAAGGGTCTTGATATCATTTCCTAGCAACAAGGCCATCGCTATGTCTTTGTTCTGAAACAATTCACAGGAAAAAAAAATCATGAACCATAAAAACCAACAATATAAAAACACAGACACATCATTACAGAACACACGTCAAAAGCGATGATGATTTTGTAGGTAAATTTGTTTTTGGGATAAGGGAAAAATAAACTGGAATTGGAGAAAATATAACAGGAAGTAGCCTAGGAATGAAATGGAACAATAAGAAAGAAAGAAAGAAAGAAAATGTTTCCATTTGCATCAGTTGCATGGCTAAGGGAGGTGGAGCAGCGGGTGATGGGTGGGAGAGGAGGGGGTGATGGGTGGCAGGGGGTGGGAGAGGAGGGGGTGATGGGTGGGGTGGGAGAGGAGGGGAACACGAACTGGGAAGAAAGGAGAAAAACAAGAAGACAGGAGATATCTTTCTGCTGTGTTGAATGGTGCTGAACAGACGTGAAAACACTGTATGTTTGTGGTATCCATCAGTCACCTTCTCTCACTGTCTGTCTGTCTCTCTACGCATCTATATGTTTGTTTACCCCCCCACCCCCTACACTGCTCTCACTCCTATGCCATAGACTTAACCCCCTCCCTGCTCACCACGGAAAAAAGGGAACACTCAAGTGAATTATGAACTCCGTGTGAATGACTGGTGCGAAAGCGCTTTGACTTGTCTCTGCACAAGATCCAGCGCTATATAAATACCATTATTATTATTATTATTATTCGAAGAGAGGGTTTTTTTTGTCTGGTTCTTAATCGTTATCTTGCCCATCTTGAAACACAGCTCTTCCATAGTCTTGGATCGTTTTAATGTACAACCTTATCCAATGGTTAAGAACAATATACAATAACTGAAAATACAAAACAAAACAAAACAACAACAACAAAACAACAACCACAAAATAAGTAAATTAAAAAAAAAAGAAATAAAAAAAAGAAGCAAACAAATAAACGAGCAAAAGCTGTCCAAATACCGGTATCCTTCTCATGAAATCTTTGTTGGAGGTCATTATTTTCGTCATTTACTGTTTTTATTGTTTGTTTTGTTGTTATTGTTTTGTTACAGGTTTGTAGTTTTATCTTGTGAAAAAAACAAACAACAACAAAACGAAGCAAACAAAAAATCTGCAATTACTTTACCAAGAGAGACATATAACAATAAATGGAAAAAGGGTTACCAGTGACAATACATGACACATTTTCATGTAAACACAGTTTCATTCCCATATGTGGACGAGACGAAATAAATGTTGTGAGGCAGTGACAGACAAAGCGATACTATGGTTTTGCAAGCAGCTCGGCTTGGTGCGTGGGGTTTCTGAGATTTTTTCTAACTTTTTTTGCATCAGGCGAATATACCTTGAAATAATACACTATCTATCGAGTGTCTTTTTTATCTTCTATCTCGACAATTTAACTACAGACAAAAACTACATTCAATGGAGATTTGTTATGCGTCACTTTTGAGCGGACAGTTTATTCAAACGTTAGACGTTATATCAAATGAATCGAGGTCATCACATCTTTACACACACACACACACACACACATACACGCACACACGCACACACACACACACACACACACACACACACACACACACACAACACATTCTCTCTCACTGTTCCCCCTCTCTCCGACTCACACACACACACACACACACACACACACACACACACACACACACGTGGTTCACAGATATCTGTCGTTTCAGGTTTCATATCTTACATATGTGTAGCTTACAATGTGTTGATCATACTGTGCTGTCCTCACTGTCCACTGGCTGTAGCTGAGATGGTTTTGGCGATCCTTTTGCTTTGGTTTTCAGGTCACGTTGTCCGATGCTGTGGCCAGTGCTGTGTTCGGTGTAGGTCCGAGAGAGTTGAGTCGTTAGTCTGAAGCCTGCTGGCAGATCTGGAATGAAGATCTGGCTGTCCGTCCGGCCGTGAGTGGTTTTGATCGTCGATCTGAAGGCTATCCTAGCTGTCGTTCCAGGATCCCTGGACACCTTCCCCTTCTGTCGCCTTCCCCATTTATGATTCGTTTTATCCACACCACGTCACAGCAGGGGAAAGAGAGGTAGGTAAAACAGTGGACATGGTTTCCTTGTTCCCTCCCTGGGCAGTGACAGACGGTCACAAGACAAAAGAACTTCGGAAATGGCTGCAGCAGATCCAGAGAGGTTTCGGTTGGTACAACATTGCAGAAACTGTGCAGGTTTCCCAGACTGATTTATCTGGTAACTGACCTCCATTCACAATCATCTTCTTCTTCATCCTCGGTAAAAAAAAAAAAAAGAAAAAAAAAAAAAAAGAGTTAAGAAATACTTTTTTCAGAGAAGACATCAGTGATCTGATATTCATCTGTGGAAAGTTCACCAACAAGAGGTTATTGGTATTGGTATCTAAAATACATAGAGTTGTCCCTGTTCAGTATCCTGATTTTGTAGATCAGCTTTCCAGTGAATAGTGGTTCATGTCAGGGACGTAAATGGACGAACAGATTAAAAAGAAAGGCAGTGTGCCCACATGACTATTTTCAACACAGACACCTTTTATTACACACACGCACGTACACACACACACACACACGCACGCACACACACACACACACACACACACACACAAATAAATAAATGGAAATAAAACATATTATTCACCAACTGACAAAACAGGGCATTAAAATAACTTTCTGTTGGGTACCTTCGCACTGTGGAATATCTTCAAATGAGTGGGTAGACCAAGCAGCTAGAAGAGCAGCACGTAATTTCGAAGGCGCAGTACAACTTGACATCCAGTTAGATCTGCATGAATGCATTAGTTGTATAGAAAATGTATCTAGAAATCGATTTCAGAAATTACTTACAGAATCAAATAATCAATATTACCACTGTTGTGTAAACACAAAGAATGCAGCTAATCCCAAACATTTTCTAAATTCGACACCAGCAGCACATTCAAGACAAATTACAAGTCTAATGTACAGAATTCGTTTAAATGCCTTTCGTACAAAATTTTCTAAAAATGTAAAATGTATATGCGGTAAGCAAATAACTGTAAGCCATCTACTCGTTCATTGTCCGAGCATAAGACAGTTAATTCCAAAAGATATAACTGATGCCTTTTCTTCCAATATTTTCATTAGCCACTGAAAAGATTTTGAATGATTATTCATTGCATAGAATGTTTTCGGAAATTTTAAACTCCAGTCCAGTTGGTATCCTCCTTTGATGTATTACAATTAATTAATGTTGTTATTTATATTTACATTGTTGCAGGTTAATACTTGTTGATATGCATATACATATTCCCCCCCCCCCCCCCCCCGCCCCCCCGCCATGACATCTCATTCAATACACACCACAATCTCTTTAGACTTTTTCTTATAATAATCTACCTTCCCTCTGATACATAACATGAACACTTTTTAACACTAATATTCACATGCACACCCTTTCCTTTATCCACCACTTGACTCCTTTCCGTCTAAAAACACTAAATGTGAATAGACGTTAAACTGAAGATAACACACACACACACACACACACACACACACACACACACACAAACACACACACACACACACACACACACACACACACACACACACACACACACACACACACACACACACACACACAGAGAGAGAGAGAGAGAGAGAGAGAGAGAGAGAGACTCTTTGACGCTTTGTAAATTTACTTAACTCCCTCACTTTCATTCAGTCTTATCCAATCCGTAGTCCATTCACCCCCTCCCCATGCCCCCTCTCTCCCCCTCATGAGTTACTTGCACATGCACTCAATAACCATACAAGCATAATCTGAACAAGAGAAAACAAATAGAAAACAAACAACACACACACACACACACACACACACACACACACACACACACACACACACACACACACACACGCACGCACGCACGCACGCACGCGCGCTGACAAAAAACGTTGTATGGCCTGCGTTTATACATAGGATAATATACATTTGCCTTATGCTGTTGAGCTTGTGGCAGTGGAACAGAAAGTTAATTTCATCCTCTTCCTCTGTGCTGCACAAAGTGCATATTTTTAACAGTGGATCAGTGCTGTATCTAAGGGTATTGCAGCGAAGATGGTATACACCCAATCTAAATCTCAATCTATTTCTTTATCGACACAAACAAGAGATAGTCCTCAAAATGCAAAGTCTGTTTAAAGCATTTGTAGTTGTCAAAACGTTCACTATGAGAGATTTTGTCATGCCCGTTCTTGTGTATTGCTTGAATTCTTTTAGCAAACTTGTTTTATTGCCCACTTCTTGGGAAAACCAAATTACTCTAAAACCCAAACTGTGGTGTGTCCATCGAGATCGATGATGACCATCGTTGTCATCCAGCTGGGGGATGGGGGGAGGGTGGTGGTGGGGTGGGGGGTGGGGATGCTCATGAATCTATCTGTGAATGCGCAGATGGCTGAATAGTCCAATCTGCGCACGAAATGTTCGCTGACAGTTGGGGCAGACAAAGATAGGCATATCATTGTCAGGGAGCTTGTTTGTCCCTGACTTTCTGGCCTGCCTCTTCTGAACAGCTGCAGCAGTCCTGTTGGCCTCGCACAACTTGGCGCCTTTGTGCACAGCAGCGCGCCATTTGTCACGGTCCATTGCAGATTCCTCCCAGGAGTCAGAGTTGATATCAAACGCTTTCAGAGAGACTTTCAGAGTATCTCTGAAGCGCTTCTTCTGACCTCCGTGTGATCTCTTCCCTTGTTGCAGCTCGCCATAGAAGAGCCTTTTGGGCAGCCGATGGTCTGGCATGCGCGCCACGTGTCCAGCCCAGCGAAGCTGGGACTGCATCAGGATGGTGAAGATGCTGGGAAGGGTGGCTTTTGCGAGCACCTATGTGTCTGGGGTCCTGTCTTGCCACTTGATGTTCAGTAGCTTCCTGAGGCATGTTGTGTGGAAGTGGTTCAGCTTCTTGGCATGTCGTTGTACACTATTCAAGTTTCGCAGGCGTACAGTAGTGTGGGGAGAACTACTACTCTGTAGACCTTTAGCTTGGTCTCAAGACTAATGCCTCTTCTGTTCCAGACATTTGCATTGAGTCTACCAAAAGTTGCGCTTGCTCTTGCAATCCTGACGTTCACTTCATCGTCGATGGTCGCATTTCGTGACAGTGTGCTGCCAAGGTATGTGAACCGCTCCACCGTACTGAGTCTCTGACCGTTGACTGTGATGTTGGGCTCAACGTAGGGTTTCCCTGGGGCTGGCTGATGGAGAACTTCAGTTTTCCTCGTGCTGATGGTCAGGCCGAAGTTCCTGCTGGCAGTGGCAAACTTGTCGCTGAGTTGCATGTCAGCTTCAGATCCAGCGTTGAGGGCACAATCATCAGCAAACAAAAAGTCTCTGATGATGTCTGTCATGACCTTCGTTTTTGCTTGAAGCCTTCTGAGGTTAAACAACTTGCCATCTGTTCGGTACTTTAGGCCGATTCCAACATCGCCATCTCTGAAGGCATCAGTAAGCATTGCAGAGAACATGAGGCTGAACAGCGTTGGAGCCAGGACGCAGCCTTGCTTGACACCATTTGTGACAGCAAAAGGAGCAGATGTTTCGCCATTGTCCTGGACTCGAGCCTGCATGCCTTCATGGAATTGGCTGACCAAGGAAATAAATTTCCGAGGGCATCCGTACTTGGCCATGATCTTCCACAGTCCCTCTCTACTCACGGTGTCGAAGGCCTTAGTGAGGTCGACATAGGTGGAGAACAGATCAGCATTTTGCTCCTGACATTTCTCTTGCAGCTGCCTTGCAGCAAACACCATGTCGGTGGTTCCGCGCTCTTTCCGGAATGCACATTGGCTCTCAGGCAAATGACCTTGGTCAAGGTGTGCTGTGAGGCGGTTTAGTAGGATCCTGGCAAGTATCTTGCCTGCGATGGAGAGAGCAAGGAAATACCCCGATGGTTATCACAGGCTTGCTGGTTCCCCTTTCGCTTGTACAAGTGAATGATAGATACATCTTTGAAATCCTGGGGGATCGTCTCTTCTTTCCACATGAGTGAGTACAGCTGATGGAGCTTCTCAGTCAGCACAGTGCCTCCATCCTTGTAGACCTCTGCTGGTATGGAGTCTGAGCCAGGTGCTTTGCCACTGAATAGTAGACGGATTGCTTTCTGGGTCTCAAGAAGTGTTGGCGGATCGTCCAGTGCTTCGTTGATGGGGACTTGTGGGAGACGGTATATGGCTTCATCATTTATGGAGGAAGGGCGATTTAAGACACTGTTGAAGTGCTCAGCCCAGCGTTCGAGAATTTTCTCCTTCTCGGTGATCAAGGTATTCCCATCTGCACTGAGGAGGGGAGATGATCCTGAGGATGTGGGGTCGTAGACTTCTTTTAAGGCATCATAGAACCTCTTCATATCGTGCCTGTCAGCATATCCCTGGATCTCATCTGCTTTGTCACTCAGCCACTTATCCTGCATCTAGCGTAACTTTTGCTGAACAGTCCTGCGGATGGCATCGTACGCATCCTTTTTTGATGTGGACTTTGGGTTGCTCAGGTAGGCTTGATGCAGACGGCGTTTCTCATCCAGAAGCTGCTTGATTTCATCACAGTTTTCATCAAACCAGTCTTTGTGCTTTCTGGTCATGGGTCCCAGGGTCTCTGAAGCTGTACTATAGATCAGCTCACGCAGGGTCCTCCAGTCAGACTCCACATTCTGGTTGTCCAGAGAGGCGGATTCCAGACGATCTTCCAGCAGCTCCACAAAGGACTGTTTGATGGTGATGTTTTTCAGCTTAGCGATGTTGAGCCGTTTTGGAACCTTCTGGCCTTGGGGGCGTCTCTTAGGCTGGATTCGAATATTCAGCTTCGAGACTACAAGGCGATGGTCTGTCCAACACTCGGCGCCGCACATGGTCTTTGTTACACGTACATCTTGCCTATCCCTTTTCCTGACGATGACATAATCGATGAGATGCCAATGCTTTGAGCGAGGGTGCATCCATGACGTCCTGTTACGGGTAGGGAGGCAGAAAACTGTGTTGGTTATCAGCAGTTCGTGCTCTGCACAGGTCTGAAGCAAAAGCAATCCATTTGGGTTGTAGTGGCCCACACCGTGCTTTCCAATCACTCCATCCCAGGAGATGTAGTCAGAGCCAGCTCTAGCATTGAAGTCCCCAAGAATGATGAGCTTGTCTGCTTTAGGGATAGCAGCAATGACAGAGTGAAGGTCCTCAAGGAACTTCGCCTTCACTTCATCCGGGTTGGTCATGGTTGGGGCGTAGGCACTGACAATGGTGAGGTGCTTCTGGCCAGATGCCAGTGGGAGTTTCATGGTCATAAGCCTATCGGTGACTCCCTTTGGGATTCCAGCTAGCTTGCTGACAAGTGCTATTTTTACTGCAAAACCAACGCCAGCCTCACGTCGCTCTTCGCTTCCTCGTCCACTCCAGAAGAAGGTGTAACCAGATCCCCGTTCACAGAGCTCGCCTTCGCCTGCAAGCCGAGTCTCACTCAAGGCTGCGATGTCAATGTTGTATCTGGCGAGTTCGGATGCAACTAGTGCCGTTCTCCTTTGGGGTCTGTCCGCGTTATCTCTGTCCAGGAGAGTCCTTATGTTCCAAGCACCAATGGTGAGAGGAACGATCCTTGTTTATTTCTTTTCTTTCTTGTTGTTTCGACCGCTGATGTAGGGTCCCCGCCAGCCGCGGTATGCTGGCCAGGGTGATATGGAGCAGGCAATTTTTAGGGCACCTTTTCTAGCCCCTTCCTCATGCCAGGGAGGTGAGCAGTGCACTCCTAAAGAGGGCTGCTCAGACGCTCAGATGGCTGCCGAGCTCCATCGCTGCTCCTGTCGACGAAGAACGACCCTATGGCCTGAGCCGCCTGCGTGCAGGTCTGCGGCTGCGACTGTCAGTGTAACCACACCTGTCGTTTCGTCACTCGCCTGTCGCCACAGGACTTGGGGGTGATGAAATGATGAAGGATGAAAGGTCATTAAGGATGACTGATGACTTGCGCGATGAGTTTGTTTAAAGTGAGGAGATACGTCGACCTCACTCTCTCGTCCGGGTCCACCAATTTCCAGTGGCAAGACTAAGACGAGACGACTGGAGGATGAGCACGGATGCAGTGGATGACCAAGATATCCTTTCGGTGTCTCATCTTGCTCTCTGCACTCCACAGTGCGTTGCTGTAACCGCCTTCCTCTCCGTTGAACCGATAGGTTTCTTCCGCAGATTCTGCCGGATCCAGACTTCGCATGCATGGGTAGACACACCCCGTGGGCCAACTGCTTGTGGCATGCACAAAGCACGCTGGAGCTAGATGGCCGTCGGTGGCTCTCCTGAGCCGACGCCCTTTTATGGATCTCCATAAGGGTGTCTAGCCACCCGCCTCACCAGTCCCGGAAGGGAGCGGTGGAAGTGCCGGTTTAGTCGCCGGCAACCCGACCCTGAACAGGTTGTACTGGATTACAGGTTACCAGTAGCAGACATAATGACCTGACCTGACAATACCCAAACTACGCTGAAGCTGTCGCCCACGTTTTAATTCCTCTTTCGTCAAGTAGTTTAAATGATTCCATGTGAGACTTTAGGTAATCTTGTGCTTTGCATTTCCGTAATTTTCAACCACTATTTCATTAATTTTATAGTCGTGTTTATGTACGGTGGGTATCTGCCTAATTCCGCGAATATCATTGTATTGTATAAGAGAGAGAGAGAGAGAGAGAGAGAGAGAGAGAGAGAGAGAGAGAGAGAGAGAGAGAGAGAGAATATGAACTCCGCATGTGAAACTTGTTTTTTTTCGATATGAACAGGTGCTTGTGTATTGTTGTCAACACACACACACACACACACACACACACACACACACACACACACACACACACACACACACATTCAAAAGCTGAACTTTTTCACGTGATTATAATTTTTTTCGATATGAGCAGTGGCCACTGCATTGTTCTCACTACACACACACACACACACACACACACACACACACACACAAACACACACACGCACACAAAGATTCAGCAGCTGAACTGAGCACGTGAATCTAATTTTTTTCGATATAAGCACGGTCCATTGCATTGTTGTCAATACACGCACACACATGTCTGTATTTCTTTTTTCCGTACAACAAATATGATTCCGGTTTATACAGGCATGACCACACAAAACCGTACGCAAGGATCCCATAGAGACATAGATACATGTTGCTTTTCTGGTACCACTCTGCGGATTTTTTCATGCACCACTGTAACTTTATACCAAAGCGCAGCCATCCATATAAGCCCACGATTTCTCTCACTTTGAGGGGACGCCCTGAGAGAAATCGTAGAATTGCGAAAA